>NW_027446873.1:0-42602 GCF_038048845.1 Mixophyes fleayi | reverse complement strand
TATCATGAATTGAATCATGAATCATGAATAGAATCATAAATCATGAATTGAATCATGAATCATGAATTGAATCATGAACCATGAATTGAATCATGAATCATAAATCATGAATCATGAATCATGAATTGAATCATGAATCATGAATTGAATCATGAATCATGAATTTAATCCTGAATCATGAATTGAATCATGAATTATGAATTGAATCATGAATCATGAATCATGAATTTAATCCTGAATCATGAATCGAATCATGATTCATGAATTGAATCATGAAACATGAATCATGAATTGAATCATGAATTGAATCATGAATCATGAATTGAATCATGAATCATGAATTGAATCATGAATTGAATCATGAATCATGAATCATGAATTGAATCATGATTCATGAATCTCGAATCGAACCATGATTTATGAATCGTGAATCATGAATCGAATCATGATTCATTAATCATGAATCGAATCATGGTTCATGAATCATGAATCACGAATCGAATCATAAATCATGAATTGAATCATAAATCATGAATCATTAAATGAATCATGAATTAAATAATGAATCATGAATTGAATCATGAATCATGAATAGAATCATAAATCATGAATTGAATCATGAATCATGAATTGAATCATGAATCATGAATTGAATCATGAATTGAATCATGAATCATGAATCATGAATTGAATCATAAATCATGAATCTCGAATTGAACCATGATTTATGAATCGTGAATCATGAATCGAATCATGATTCATTAATCATGAATCGAGTCATGGTTCATGAATCATGAATCACGAATCGAATCATAAATCATGAATTGAATCATGAATCATGAATCATGAAATGAATCATGAATTGAATCATGAATCATGAATTTAATCCTGAATCATGAATTGAATCATGAATCTTAAATCATGAATCATGAATCATGAATTAAATCATAAATCATGAATTATAAATCATGAATCGAATCATGAATCATGAATTGAATCATGAATCATGAATTGAATCATGAATTGAATCATGAATCATGAATTGAATCATGAATCATGAATCATGAATTGAATCATGAATCATGAATTGAATCATGAATTATAAATTGAATCATGAATCATGGATAATGATTTGAATAATGAATCATGAATTAAATCATATCTTGAATCATGAATGATGAATCATGAATTGAATCATGAATCATGAATCATGAATCAAGAATTGAATCATGATTTGAATCATGAATCATGAATTGAGTCATGAATCATAAATCATGAATCAGGAATCATGATTTAAATCATGAATCATGAATCATGAATCGAATAATGAATCATGAATCATGAATTGAATCATGAATCATGAATTGAATCATGAATCATGATTTGAATCATGAATCATGAGTTGAATCATATATTGAATCATGAATCATAAATTGAATCATGAAATGAATCATGAATCCTTAATCATGAAATGAATCATGAATCATAAATTGAATCATGAATTGAATCATGAATCATGATTTGAATCATGAATCATGAATTGAATCATGAATCATGAATTGAATCATGAATTGAATCATGAATTGAATTATGAATCATGATTTGAATCATGAATTGAATCATGAATTGAATCATGAATCATGAATTGAATCATGAATTGAATCATGAATCATGAATCATGAATTGAATCATGAATCATGAATTGAATCATGAATTGAATCATGATCCATGAATTGAATCATGAATTGAATCATGAATCATGAATCATGAATTGAATCATGAATCATGAATTGAATCATGAATCATGAATTGAATCATGAATTAAATCATGAATCATGAATCATGAATTGAATCATGAATCATGAATTGAATCATGAATTGAATCATGAATCATGAATTGAATTATGAATCATGAATCATGAATTAAACCATAAATCATGAATTATGATTTGAATCATGAATCATGAATTGAATTGTATCTTGAATCATGAATCATGAATCATGAATTGAATCATAAATCATGATTTGAATCATGAATTGAATCATGAATCATGAATTGAATCATGAATCATGATTTTAATCATGAATTGAATCATGAATCATGATTTGAATCATGAATTGAATCATGAATCATGAATTGAATCATGAATCATGAATTGAATTATGAATCATGAATTGAATCATGAATCATGAATAATGATTTGAATAATGAATCATGAATTAAATCATATCTTGAATCATGAATGATGAATCATGAATTGAATCATTAATCATGATTTGAATCATGAATTAAATCATGAATCATGAATTGAATCATGAATCATGAATTGAATCATGAATTAAATCATGAATCATGAATTGAATCATGAATCATGAATCATGAATTGAATCATGAATCATGAATTGAATCAAGAATCATGAATTGAATCATGAAATGAATCATGAATCCTGAATCATGAAATGAATCATGAATCATAAATTGAATCATGAATTGAATCATGAATCATGATTTGAATCATGAATCATGAATTGAATCATGAATCATGAATTGAATCATGAATTGAATCATGAATTGAATTATGAATCATGATTTGAATCATGAATTGAATCATGAATTGAATCATGAATCATGAATTGAATCATGAATTGAATCATGAATCATGAATCATGAATTGAATCATGAATCATGAATTGAATCATGAATTGAATCATGATCCATGAATTGAATCATGAATTGAATCATGAATCATGAATCATGAATTGAATCATGAATCATGAATTGAATCATGAATCATGAATTGAATCATGAATTAAATCATGAATCATGAATCATGAATTGAATCATGAATCATGAATTGAATCATGAATTGAATCATGAATCATGAATTGAATCATGAATTGAATTATGAATCATGAATCATGAATTAAACCATAAATCATGAATTATGATTTGAATCATGAATCATGAATTGAATTGTATCTTGAATCATGAATCATGAATCATGAATTGAATCATAAATCATGATTTGAATCATGAATTGAATCATGAATCATGAATTGAATCATGAATCATGATTTTAATCATGAATTGAATCATGAATCATGATTTGAATCATGAATTGAATCATGAATCATGAATTGAATCATGAATCATGAATTGAATTATGAATGATGAATTGAATCATGAATCATGAATAATGATTTGAATAATGAATCATGAATTAAATCATATCTTGAATCATGAATGATGAATCATGAATTGAATCATTAATCATGATTTGAATCATGAATTAAATCATGAATCATGAATTGAATCATGAATCATGAATTGAATCATGAATTAAATCATGAATCATGAATTGAATCATGAATCATGAATCATGAATTGAATCATGAATCATGAATTGAATCAAGAATCATGAATTGAATCATAAATCATGATTTGAATCATGAATCATGAATTGAATCATGAATCATGAATTAATTCATGAATCATGAATCATGAATTGAATCATGAATCATGAATTATGAATCGAATAATGAATCATGAATCATGAATTGAATAATGAATCATGAATCATGAATTGAAATATGAATCATGAATTGAATCATGAATCATGAATCATGAATTGAATCATGAATCATGAATTAAATCATGAATCATGAATTGAAACATGAATCATGAATTATGATTTGAATCATGAATCATGAATTGAATCATATCTTGAATCATGAATCATGAATCATGAATCATGAATAATGAATTGAATCATATCTTGAATCATGAATCATGAATCATGAATTGAATCATGAATCATGAATTGAATCATGAATCATGAATTGAATCATGAATCATGAATTGAATCATGAATCATGAATCATGAATTGAATCAAGAATCATGAATTGAATCATGAATCATGAATTGAATCATGAATCATGAATTGAATCATGAATTAAATCATGAATCATGAATTGAATCATGAATCATGAATTGAATCATGAATTGAATCATGAATCATGAATTGAATCATGAATCATGATTCATGAATTGAATCATGAATCATGAATTGAATCATGAATCATGAATTGAATCATGAATTGAATCATGAATCATGAATTGAATCATGAATCATGAATTGAATCATGAATCATGAATTGAATCATGAATTGAATCATGAATCATGAATCATGAATTAAACCATGAATCATGAATTATGATTTGAATCATGAATCATTAATTGAATTAATGAATCATGAATCATGAATCATTAATTGAATCATGAATCATTAATTGAATTAATGAATCATGATTTGAATCATGCATTGAATCATGAATCATGAATTGAATCATGAATCATGATTTGAATCATGAATTGAATCATGAATCATGAATTAAATCATGAGTTGAATCATGAATTGAATCATGAATCATGAATCATGAATTGAATCATGAATCATGAATTGAATCATGAATCATGAATTGAATCATGAATCATGAATAATGATTTGAATAATGAATCATGAATTGAATCATATCTCGAATCATGAATCATGAAGTGAATCATGAATCATGATTTGAATCATTAATTGAATCATGAATCATGAATTGAATCATGAATCATGAATTGAATCATGAAATGAATCATGAATCATGAATCATGAATTGAATCATGAATTGAATCATGAATTGAATCAGGAATCATGATTTGAATCATGAATCATGAATCATGAATTGAATAATGAATCATGAATTGAATCATGAATCATGATTTGAATCATGAATCATGAATTGAATCATGAATCATGATTTGAATCATGAATCATGAATTGAATCATATATTGAATCATGAATTATAAATTGAATCATAAATTAAATCATGAATCATGAATCATGAAATGAATCATGAATCATGAATTGAATCATGAATTGAATCATGAATCATGATTTGAATCATGAATCATGAATTGAATCATGAATTGAATTATGAATCATGAATTGAATCATAAATTGAATCTTGAATTGAATCATGAATCATGAATTGAATCATGAATCATGAATTAAATCATGAATTGAATCATGAATCATAATTTGAATCATGAATCATGAATTGAATCATGAATTGAATCATAAATCATGAAATGAATCATGAATCATGAATTGAAAAATGAATCATGAATTGAATCATGAATCATGAATTGAATCATGAATCATGAATTATGATTTGAATCATGAATCATGAATTGAATCACATCTTGAATCATGAATCATGAATTGAATCATGAATCATAAATCATGAATTGAATCATGAATCATGATTTGAATCATGAATTGAATCATGAATCATGAATTGAATCATGAATTGAATCATGAATCATGAATCTAATCATGAATCATGAATTGAATCATGATTCATGAATTGAATCATGAATCATGAATCATGAATTGAATCATGAATCATGAATCATGAAATTAATTATGAATCATGAATCAAATAATGATTATTGAATTGATTCATGAATTGAATTATGAATCGAATCATGAGTCATGAATCATTAATCATGAATCGAATCATAAATCATGAATTGAATCATAAATCATGAATCATTAAATGAATCATGAATTAAATCATGAATCATGAATTGAATCATAAATCATGAATCTCGAATCGAACCATGATTCATGAATCATGACTCATGAATCGAATCATGATTCATGAATCATGAATCATAAATCGAATCATGGTTCATGAATCATGAATCACGAATCGAATCATAAATCATGAATTGAATCATAAATCATGAATCATTAAATTAATCATGAATTAAATAATGAATCATGAATTGAATCATGAATCATGAATAGAATCATAAATCATGAATTGAATCATGAATCATGAATTGAATCATGAATCATGAATTGAATAATGAATCTTGAATCATGAATCATGAATCATGAAATGAATCTTGAATTGAATCATGAATCATGAATTTAATCCTGTATCATGAATTGAATCATGAATCTTAAATCATGAATCATGAATCATGAATTAAATCATGAATCATGAATTATAAATCATGAATCGAATCATGAATCATGAATTGAATCATGAATCATGAATCATGAATTGAATCATGAATCATGAATTGAATCATGAATCATGAATAATGATTTGAATAATGAATCATGAATTAAATCATATCTTGAAT
Source organism: Mixophyes fleayi (assembly GCF_038048845.1). Taxonomy (NCBI): domain Eukaryota; kingdom Metazoa; phylum Chordata; class Amphibia; order Anura; family Limnodynastidae; genus Mixophyes; species Mixophyes fleayi. The sequence goes on along the minus strand of NW_027446873.1, from coordinate 36,394 downwards.
CATGAATGATGAATCATGAATTGAATCATGAATCATGAATTGAATCATGAATCATGAATTGAATCATGAATCATGAATTGAATCATGAATCATGAATTGAATCATGAATCATGAATCGAATCATGATTCATAAATTGAATCATGAATCATGAATCATGAATTGAATCATGAATCATGATTCATAAATTAAATAATGAATTGAATCATGAATCATGAATTGAATCATGAATTGAATCATGAATCATGAATTGAATCATGAATCATGAATCATGAATCAGGAATCATGATTTGAATCATGAATCATGAATCATGAATCGAATAATGAACCATGAATCATGAATTGAATCATGAATCATGAATTGAATCATGAATTATAAATTGAATCATGAATCATGAATCATGAAATGAATCATGAATCATGAATTGAATCATGAATTGAATCATGAATCATGATTTGAATCATGAATTGAATCATGAATCATGAATTGAATCATGAATTGAATTATGAATCATGAATTGAATCATGAATTGAATCATGAATCATGAATTGAATCATGAATCATGATTTAAATCATGAATTAAATCATGAATCATAATTTGAATCATGAATCATGAATTGAATCATGAATTGAATCATGAATCTCAAAATGAATCATGAATCATAAATTGAATCATGAATTATGATTTGAATCATGAATCATGAATTGAATGATATCTTGAATCATGAATCATGAATTGAATCATGAATCATAAATCATGAATTGAATCATGAATCATGATTTGAATCATGAATTGAATCATGAATCATGAATTGAATCATGAATCATGAATTGAATCATGAATTGAATCATGAATCATGAATCTAATCATGAATCATGAAACGAATCATGATTCATGAATTGAATCATTAATCATGAATCATGAATTGAATCATGAATCATGAAATTAATTATGAATATTGAATCAAATAATGATTATTGAATTGAATCATGAATTGAATTATGAATCGAATCATGAGTCAAGAATCATTAATCATGAATCGAATCATATATCATGAATTGAATCATAAATCATGAATCATTAAATGAATCATGAATTAAATCATGAATCATGAATTGAATCATAAATCATGAATCTTGAATCGAACCATGATTTATGAATCATGAATCATGAATCAAATCATAAATCATGAATTGAATCATAAATCATGAATCATTAAATATATCATGAATTAAATAATGAATCATGAATTGAATCATGAAGCATGAATAGAATCATAAATCATGAATTGAATCATGAATCATGAATTGAATCATTAATCATGAATTGAATCATGAATCATGAATCATGAATCATGAAATGAATCATGAAATGAATCATGAATTGTATCATGAATCATTAATTGAATCCTGAATCATGAATTGAATCATGAATCATGAATTGAATCAAGAATCATGAATTGAATCATGAATCATGATTTGAATCATGAATCATGAATTGAATCATGAATCATGAATTGAATCATGAATCATGAATCATGAATTGAATCATGAATCATGAATTATGAATCGAATAATGAATCATGAATCATGAATTGAATAATGAATCATGAATCATGAATTGAAATATGAGTCATGAATTGAATCATGAATCATGAATCATGAATTGAATCATGAATCATGAATTAAATCATGAATCATGAATTGAATCATGAATCATGAATTATGATTTGAATCATGAATCATGAATTGAATCATATCTTGAATCATGAATCATGAATCATGAATCATGAATAATGAATTGAATCATATCTTGAATCATGAATCATGAATCATGAATTGAATCATGAATCATGAATTGAATCATGAATCATGAATTGAATCATGAATCATGAATTGAATCATGAATCATGAATCATGAATTGAATCAAGAATCATGAATTGAATCATGAATCATGAATTGAATCATGAATCATGAATTGAATCATGAATCATGAATTGAATCATGAATTAAATCATGAATCATGAATTGAATCATGAATCATGAATTGAATCATGAATTGAATCATGAATCATGAATTGAATCTTGAATCATGATTCATGAATTGAATCATGAATCATGAATTGAATCATGAATCATGAATTGAATCATGAATTGAATCATGAATCATGAATTGAATCATGAATCATGAATTGAATCATGAATCATGAATTGAATCATGAATTGAATCATGAATCATGAATCATGAATTAAACCATGAATCATGAATTATGATTTGAATCATGAATCATTAATTGAATTAATGAATCATGAATCATGAATCATTAATTGAATCATGAATCATTAATTGAATTAATGAATCATGATTTGAATCATGCATTGAATCATGAATCATGAATTGAATCATGAATCATGATTTGAATCATGAATTGAATCATGAATCATGAATTAAATCATGAATTGATTCATGAATCATGAATTAAATCATGAGTTGAATCATGAATTGAATCATGAATCATGAATCATGAATTGAATCATGAATCATGAATTGAATCATGAATCATGAATTGAATCATGAATCATGAATAATGATTTGAATAATGAATCATGAATTGAATCATATCTCGAATCATGAATCATGAATCATGAAGTGAATCATGAATCATGATTTGAATCATTAATTGAATCATGAATCATGAATTGAATCATGAATCATGAATTGAATCATGAAATGAATCATGAATCATGAATCATGAATTGAATCATGAATTGAATCATGAATTGAATCAGGAATCATGATTTGAATCATGAATCATGAATCATGAATTGAATAATGAATCATGAATTGAATCATGAATCATGATTTGAATCATGAATCATGAATTGAATCATGAATCATGATTTGAATCATGAATCATGAATTGAATCATATATTGAATCATGAATTATAAATTGAATCATAAATTAAATCATGAATCATGAATCATGAAATGAATCATGAATCATGAATTGAATCATGAATTGAATCATGAATCATGATTTGAATCATGAATCATGAATTGAATCATGAATTGAATTATGAATCATGAATTGAATCATAAATTGAATCTTGAATTGAATCATGAATCATGAATTGAATCATGAATCATGAATTAAATCATGAATTGAATCATGAATCATAATTTGAATCATGAATCATGAATTGAATCATGAATTGAATCATAAATCATGAAATGAATCATGAATCATGAATTGAAAAATGAATCATGAATTGAATCATGAATCATGAATTGAATCATGAATCATGAATTATGATTTGAATCATGAATCATGAATTGAATCACATCTTGAATCATGAATCATGAATTGAATCATGAATCATAAATCATGAATTGAATCATGAATCATGATTTGAATCATGAATTGAATCATGAATCATGAATTGAATCATGAATTGAATCATGAATCATGAATCTAATCATGAATCATGAATTGAATCATGATTCATGAATTGAATCATGAATCATGAATTGAATCATGAATCATGAATCATGAAATTAATTATGAATCATGAATCAAATAATGATTATTGAATTGATTCATGAATTGAATTATGAATCGAATCATGAGTCATGAATCATTAATCATGAATCGAATCATAAATCATGAATTGAATCATAAATCATGAATCATTAAATGAATCATGAATTAAATCATGAATCATGAATTGAATCATAAATCATGAATCTCGAATCGAACCATGATTTATGAATCATGACTCATGAATCGAATCATGATTCATGAATCATGAATCATGAATCGAATCATGGTTCATGAATCATGAATCACGAATCGAATCATAAATCATGAATTGAATCATAAATCATGAATCATTAAATGAATCATGAATTAAATAATGAATCATGAATTGAATCATGAATCATGAATAGAATCATAAATCATGAATTGAATCATGAATCATGAATTGAATCATGAATCATGAATTGAATAATGAATCTTGAATCATGAATCATGAATCATGAAATGAATCTTGAATTGAATCATGAATCATGAATTTAATCCTGTATCATGAATTGAATCATGAATCTTAAATCATGAATCATGAATCATGAATTAAATCATGAATCATGAATTATAAATCATGAATCGAATCATGAATCATGAATTGAATCATGAATCATGAATCATGAATTGAATCATGAATCATGAATTGAATCATGAATCATGAATAATGATTTGAATAATGAATCATGAATTAAATCATATCTTGAATCATGAATGATGAATCATGAATTGAATCATGAATCATGAATTGAATCATGAATCATGAATTGAATCATGAATCATGAATTGAATCATGAATCATGAATCGAATCATGATTCATAAATTGAATCATGAATCATGAATCATGAATTGAATCATGAATCATGATTCATAAATTAAATAATGAATTGAATCATGAATCATGAATTGAATCATGAATTGAATCATGAATCATGAATTGAATCATGAATCATGAATCATGAATCAGGAATCATGATTTGAATCATGAATCATGAATCATGAATCGAATAATGAACCATGAATCATGAATTGAATCATGAATCATGAATTGAATCATGAATTATAAATTGAATCATGAATCATGAATCATGAAATGAATCATGAATCATGAATTGAATCATGAATTGAATCATGAATCATGATTTGAATCATGAATTGAATCATGAATTGAATCATGAATTGAATTATGAATCATGAATTGAATCATGAATTGAATCATGAATCATGAATTGAATCATGAATCATGATTTAAATCATGAATTAAATCATGAATCATAATTTGAATCATGAATCATGAATTGAATCATGAATTGAATCATGAATCTCAAAATGAATCATGAATCATAAATTGAATAATAAATCATGAATTGAATCATGAATCATGAATTGAATCATGAATCATGAATTATGATTTGAATCATGAATCATGAATTGAATGATATCTTGAATCATGAATCATGAATTGAATCATGAATCATAAATCATGAATTGAATCATGAATCATGATTTGAATCATGAATTGAATCATGAATCATGAATTGAATCATGAATCATGAATTGAATCATGAATTGAATCATGAATCATGAATCTAATCATGAATCATGAAACGAATCATGATTCATGAATTGAATCATTAATCATGAATCATGAATTGAATCATGAATCATGAAATTAATTATGAATATTGAATCAAATAATGATTATTGAATTGAATCATGAATTGAATTATGAATCGAATCATGAGTCAAGAATCATTAATCATGAATCGAATCATATATCATGAATTGAATCATAAATCATGAATCATTAAATGAATCATGAATTAAATCATGAATCATGAATTGAATCATAAATCATGAATCTCGAATCGAACCATGATTTATGAATCATGAATCATGAATCGAATCATAAATCATGAATTGAATCATAAATCATGAATCATTAAATATATCATGAATTAAATAATGAATCATGAATTGAATCATGAAGCATGAATAGAATCATAAATCATGAATTGAATCATGAATCATGAATTGAATCATGAATCATGAATTGAATAATGAATCTTGAATCATGAATCATGAATCATGAAATGAATCTTGAATTGAATCATGAATCATGAATTTAATCCTGTATCATGAATTGAATCATGAATCTTAAATCATGAATCATGAATCATGAATTAAATCATGAATCATGAATTATAAATCATGAATCGAATCATGAATTATGAATTGAATCATGAATCATGAATCATGAATTGAATCATTAATCATCAATTGAATCATGAATCATGAATAATGATTTGAATAATGAATCATGAATTAAATCATATCTTGAATCATGAATGATGAATCATGAATTGAATCATGAATCATGAATTGAATCATGAATCATGAATTGAATCATGGTTCATGAATCATGAATCACGAATCGAATCATAAATCATGAATTGAATCATAAATCATGAATCATTAAATTAATCATGAATTAAATAATGAATCATGAATTGAATCATGAATCATGAATAGAATCATAAATCATGAATTGAATCATGAATCATGAATTGAATCATGAATCATGAATTGAATAATGAATCTTGAATCATGAATCATGAATCATGAAATGAATCTTGAATTGAATCATGAATCATGAATTTAATCCTGTATCATGAATTGAATCATGAATCTTAAATCATGAATCATGAATCATGAATTAAATCATGAATCATGAATTATAAATCATGAATCGAATCATGAATCATGAATTGAATCATTAATCATGAATCATGAATTGAATCATGAATCATGAATTGAATCATGAATCATGAATAATGATTTGAATAATGAATCATGAATTAAATCATATCTTGAATCATGAATGATGAATCATGAATTGAATCATGAATCATGAATTGAATCATGAATCATGAATTGAATCATGAATCATGAATTGAATCATGAATCATGAATTGAATCATGAATCATGAATCGAATCATGATTCATAAATTGAATCATGAATCATGAATCATGAATTGAATCATGAATCATGATTCATAAATTAAATAATGAATTGAATCATGAATCATGAATTGAATCATGAATTGAATCATGAATCATGAATTGAATCATGAATCATGAATCATGAATCAGGAATCATGATTTGAATCATGAATCATGAATCATGAATCGAATAATGAACCATGAATCATGAATTGAATCATGAATCATGAATTGAATCATGAATTATAAATTGAATCATGAATCATGAATCATGAAATGAATCATGAATCATGAATTGAATCATGAATTGAATCATGAATCATGATTTGAATCATGAATTGAATCATGAATCATGAATTGAATCATGAATTGAAGTATGAATCATGAATTGAATCATGAATTGAATCATGAATCATGAATTGAATCATGAATCATGATTTAAATCATGAATTAAATCATGAATCATAATTTGAATCATGAATCATGAATTGAATCATGAATTGAATCATGAATCTCAAAATGAATCATGAATCATAAATTGAATCATGAATTATGATTTGAATCATGAATCATGAATTGAATGATATCTTGAATCATGAATCATGAATTGAATCATGAATCATAAATCATGAATTGAATCATGAATCATGATTTGAATCATGAATTGAATCATGAATCATGAATTGAATCATGAATCATGAATTGAATCATGAATTGAATCATGAATCATGAATCTAATCATGAATCATGAATCGAATCATGATTCATAAATTGAATCATGAATCATGAATCATGAATTGAATCATGAATCATGATTCATAAATTAAATAATGAATTGAATCATGAATCATGAATTGAATCATGAATTGAATCATGAATCATGAATTGAATCATGAATCATGAATCATGAATCAGGAATCATGATTTGAATCATGAATCATGAATCATGAATCGAATAATGAACCATGAATCATGAATTGAATCATGAATCATGAATTGAATCATGAATTATAAATTGAATCATGAATCATGAATCATGAAATGAATCATGAATCATGAATTGAATCATGAATTGAATCATGAATCATGATTTGAATCATGAATTGAATCATGAATCATGAATTGAATTATGAATCATGAATTGAATCATGAATTGAATCATGAATCATGAATTGAATCATGAATCATGATTTAAATCATGAATTAAATCATGAATCATAATTTGAATCATGAATCATGAATTGAATCATGAATTGAATCATGAATCTCAAAATGAATCATGAATCATAAATTGAATAATAAATCATGAATTGAATCATGAATCATGAATTGAATCATGAATCATGAATTATGATTTGAATCATGAATCATGAATTGAATGATATCTTGAATCATAAATCATGAATTGAATCATGAATCATAAATCATGAATTGAATCATGAATCATGATTTGAATCATGAATTGAATCATGAATCATGAATTGAATCATGAATCATGAATTGAATCATGAATTGAATCATGAATCATGAATCTAATCATGAATCATGAAACGAATCATGATTCATGAATTGAATCATTAATCATGAATCATGAATTGAATCATGAATCATGAAATTAATTATGAATATTGAATCAAATAATGATTATTGAATTGAATCATGAATTGAATTATGAATCGAATCATGAGTCAAGAATCATTAATCATGAATCGAATCATATATCATGAATTGAATCATAAATCATGAATCATTAAATGAATCATGAATTAAATCATGAATCATGAATTGAATCATAAATCATGAATCTCGAATCGAACCATGATTTATGAATCATGAATCATGAATCGAATCATAAATCATGAATTGAATCATAAATCATGAATCATTAAATATATCATGAATTAAATAATGAATCATGAATTGAATCATGAAGCATGAATAGAATCATAAATCATGAATTGAATCATGAATCATGAATTGAATCATGAATCATGAATTGAATAATGAATCTTGAATCATGAATCATGAATCATGAAATGAATCTTGAATTGAATCATGAATCATGAATTTAATCCTGTATCATGAATTGAATCATGAATCTTAAATCATGAATCATGAATCATGAATTAAATCATGAATCATGAATTATAAATCATGAATCGAATCATGAATCATGAATTGAATCATGAATCATGAATCATGAATTGAATCATGAATCATGAATTGAATCATGAATCATGAATAATGATTTGAATAATGAATCATGAATTAAATCATATCTTGAATCATGAATGATGAATCATGAATTGAATCATGAATCATGAATTGAATCATGAATCATGAATTGAATCATGGTTCATGAATCATGAATCACGAATCGAATCATAAATCATGAATTGAATCATAAATCATGAATCATTAAATTAATCATGAATTAAATAATGAATCATGAATTGAATCATGAATCATGAATAGAATCATAAATCATGAATTGAATCATGAATCATGAATTGAATCATGAATCATGAATTGAATAATGAATCTTGAATCATGAATCATGAATCATGAAATGAATCTTGAATTGAATCATGAATCATGAATTTAATCCTGTATCATGAATTGAATCATGAATCTTAAATCATGAATCATGAATCATGAATTAAATCATGAATCATGAATTATAAATCATGAATCGAATCATGAATCATGAATTGAATCATGAATCATGAATCATGAATTGAATCATGAATCATGAATTGAATCATGAATCATGAATAATGATTTGAATAATGAATCATGAATTAAATCATATCTTGAATCATGAATGATGAATCATGAATTGAATCATGAATCATGAATTGAATCATGAATCATGAATTGAATCATGAATCATGAATTGAATCATGAATCATGAATTGAATCATGAATCATGAATCGAATCATGATTCATAAATTGAATCATGAATCATGAATCATGAATTGAATCATGAATCATGATTCATAAATTAAATAATGAATTGAATCATGAATCATGAATTGAATCATGAATTGAATCATGAATCATGAATTGAATCATGAATCATGAATCATGAATCAGGAATCATGATTTGAATCATGAATCATGAATCATGAATCGAATAATGAACCATGAATCATGAATTGAATCATGAATCATGAATTGAATCATGAATTATAAATTGAATCATGAATCATGAATCATGAAATGAATCATGAATCATGAATTGAATCATGAATTGAATCATGAATCATGATTTGAATCATGAATTGAATCATGAATCATGAATTGAATCATGAATTGAATTATGAATCATGAATTGAATCATGAATTGAATCATGAATCATGAATTGAATCATGAATCATGATTTAAATCATGAATTAAATCATGAATCATAATTTGAATCATGAATCATGAATTGAATCATGAATTGAATCATGAATCTCAAAATGAATCATGAATCATAAATTGAATCATGAATTATGATTTGAATCATGAATCATGAATTGAATGATATCTTGAATCATGAATCATGAATTGAATCATGAATCATAAATCATGAATTGAATCATGAATCATGATTTGAATCATGAATTGAATCATGAATCATGAATTGAATCATGAATCATGAATTGAATCATGAATTGAATCATGAATCATGAATCTAATCATGAATCATGAAACGAATCATGATTCATGAATTGAATCATTAATCATGAATCATGAATTGAATCATGAATCATGAAATTAATTATGAATATTGAATCAAATAATGATTATTGAATTGAATCATGAATTGAATTATGAATCGAATCATGAGTCAAGAATCATTAATCATGAATCGAATCATATATCATGAATTGAATCATAAATCATGAATCATTAAATGAATCATGAATTAAATCATGAATCATGAATTGAATCATAAATCATGAATCTTGAATCGAACCATGATTTATGAATCATGAATCATGAATCAAATCATAAATCATGAATTGAATCATAAATCATGAATCATTAAATATATCATGAATTAAATAATGAATCATGAATTGAATCATGAAGCATGAATAGAATCATAAATCATGAATTGAATCATGAATCATGAATTGAATCATTAATCATGAATTGAATCATGAATCATGAATCATGAATCATGAAATGAATCATGAAATGAATCATGAATTGTATCATGAATCATTAATTGAATCCTGAATCATGAATTGAATCATGAATCATGAATTGAATCAAGAATCATGAATTGAATCATGAATCATGATTTGAATCATGAATCATGAATTGAATCATGAATCATGAATTGAATCATGAATCATGAATCATGAATTGAATCATGAATCATGAATTATGAATCGAATAATGAATCATGAATCATGAATTGAATAATGAATCATGAATCATGAATTGAAATATGAATCATGAATTGAATCATGAATCATGAATCATGAATTGAATCATGAATCATGAATTAAATCATGAATCATGAATTGAATCATGAATCATGAATTATGATTTGAATCATGAATCATGAATTGAATCATATCTTGAATCATGAATCATGAATCATGAATCATGAATAATGAATTGAATCATATCTTGAATCATGAATCATGAATCATGAATTGAATCATGAATCATGAATTGAATCATGAATCATGAATTGAATCATGAATCATGAATTGAATCATGAATCATGAATCATGAATTGAATCAAGAATCATGAATTGAATCATGAATCATGAATTGAATCATGAATCATGAATTGAATCATGAATCATGAATTGAATCATGAATTAAATCATGAATCATGAATTGAATCATGAATCATGAATTGAATCATGAATTGAATCATGAATCATGAATTGAATCATGAATCATGAATCATGAATTAAACCATGAATCATGAATTATGATTTGAATCATGAATCATTAATTGAATTAATGAATCATGAATCATGAATCATTAATTGAATCATGAATCATTAATTGAATTAATGAATCATGATTTGAATCATGCATTGAATCATGAATCATGAATTGAATCATGAATCATGATTTGAATCATGAATTGAATCATGAATCATGAATTAAATCATGAATTGATTCATGAATCATGAATTAAATCATGAGTTGAATCATGAATTGAATCATGAATCATGAATCATGAATTGAATCATGAATCATGAATTGAATCATGAATCATGAATTGAATCATGAATCATGAATAATGATTTGAATAATGAATCATGAATTGAATCATATCTCGAATCATGAATCATGAATCATGAAGTGAATCATGAATCATGATTTGAATCATTAATTGAATCATGAATCATGAATTGAATCATGAATCATGAATTGAATCATGAAATGAATCATGAATCATGAATCATGAATTGAATCATGAATTGAATCATGAATTGAATCAGGAATCATGATTTGAATCATGAATCATGAATCATGAATTGAATAATGAATCATGAATTGAATCATGAATCATGATTTGAATCATGAATCATGAATTGAATCATGAATCATGATTTGAATCATGAATCATGAATTGAATCATATATTGAATCATGAATTATAAATTGAATCATAAATTAAATCATGAATCATGAATCATGAAATGAATCATGAATCATGAATTGAATCATGAATTGAATCATGAATCATGATTTGAATCATGAATCATGAATTGAATCATGAATTGAATTATGAATCATGAATTGAATCATAAATTGAATCTTGAATTGAATCATGAATCATGAATTGAATCATGAATCATGAATTAAATCATGAATTGAATCATGAATCATAATTTGAATCATGAATCATGAATTGAATCATGAATTGAATCATAAATCATGAAATGAATCATGAATCATGAATTGAAAAATGAATCATGAATTGAATCATGAATCATGAATTGAATCATGAATCATGAATTATGATTTGAATCATGAATCATGAATTGAATCACATCTTGAATCATGAATCATGAATTGAATCATGAATCATAAATGATGAATTGAATCATGAATCATGATTTGAATCATGAATTGAATCATGAATCATGAATTGAATCATGAATTGAATCATGAATCATGAATCTAATCATGAATCATGAATTGAATCATGATTCATGAATTGAATCATGAATCATGAATCATGAATTGAATCATGAATCATGAATCATGAAATTAATTATGAATCATGAATCAAATAATGATTATTGAATTGATTCATGAATTGAATTATGAATCGAATCATGAGTCATGAATCATTAATCATGAATCGAATCATAAATCATGAATTGAATCATAAATCATGAATCATTAAATGAATCATGAATTAAATCATGAATCATGAATTGAATCATAAATCATGAATCTCGAATCGAACCATGATTTATGAATCATGACTCATGAATCGAATCATGATTCATGAATCATGAATCATGAATCGAATCATGGTTCATGAATCATGAATCACGAATCGAATCATAAATCATGAATTGAATCATAAATCATGAATCATTAAATGAATCATGAATTAAATAATGAATCATGAATTGAATCATGAATCATGAATAGAATCATAAATCATGAATTGAATCATGAATCATGAATTGAATCATGAATCATGAATTGAATAATGAATCTTGAATCATGAATCATGAATCATGAAATGAATCTTGAATTGAATCATGAATCATGAATTTAATCCTGTATCATGAATTGAATCATGAATCTTAAATCATGAATCATGAATCATGAATTAAATCATGAATCATGAATTATAAATCATGAATCGAATCATGAATCATGAATTGAATCATGAATCATGAATCATGAATTGAATCATGAATCATGAATTGAATCATGAATCATGAATAATGATTTGAATAATGAATCATGAATTAAATCATATCTTGAATCATGAATGATGAATCATGAATTGAATCATGAATCATGAATTGAATCATGAATCATGAATTGAATCATGAATCATGAATCGAATCATGATTCATAAATTGAATCATGAATCATGAATCATGAATTGAATCATGAATCATGATTCATAAATTAAATAATGAATTGAATCATGAATCATGAATTGAATCATGAATTGAATCATGAATCATGAATTGAATCATGAATCATGAATCATGATTTGAATCATGAATCATGAATCATGAATCGAATAATGAACCATGAATCATGAATTGAATCATGAATCATGAATTGAATCATGAATTATAAATTGAATCATGAATCATGAATCATGAAATGAATCATGAATCATGAATTGAATCATGAATTGAATCATGAATCATGATTTGAATCATGAATTGAATCATGAATCATGAATTGAATCATGAATTGAATTATGAATCATGAATTGAATCATGAATTGAATCATGAATCATGAAATTGAATCATGAATCTCAAAATGAATCATGAATCATAAATTGAATAATAAATCATGAATTGAATCATGAATCATGAATTGAATCATGAATCATGAATTATGATTTGAATCATGAATCATGAATTGAATGATATCTTGAATCATGAATCATGAATTGAATCATGAATCATAAATCATGAATTGAATCATGAATCATAAATCATGAATTGAATCATGAATCATGATTTGAATCATGAATTGAATCATGAATCATGAATTGAATCATGAATCATGAATTGAATCATGAATTGAATCATGAATCATGAATCTAATCATGAATCATGAAACGAATCATGATTCATGAATTGAATCATTAATCATGAATCATGAATTGAATCATGAATCATGAAATTAATTATGAATATTGAATCAAATAATGATTATTGAATTGAATCATGAATTGAATTATGAATCGAATCATGAGTCAAGAATCATTAATCATGAATCGAATCATATATCATGAATTGAATCATAAATCATGAATCATTAAATGAATCATGAATTAAATCATGAATCATGAATTGAATCATAAATCATGAATCTCGAATCGAACCATGATTTATGAATCATGAATCATGAATCGAATCATAAATCATGAATTGAATCATAAATCATGAATCATTAAATATATCATGAATTAAATAATGAATCATGAATTGAATCATGAAGCATGAATAGAATCATAAATCATGAATTGAATCATGAATCATGAATTGAATCATTAATCATGAATTGAATCATGAATCATGAATCATGAATCATGAAATGAATCATGAAATGAATCATGAATTGTATCATGAATCATTAATTGAATCCTGAATCATGAATTGAATCATGAATCTTAAATCATGAATCATGAATTGAATCATGAATCATGAATTGAATCATGAATTGAATCATGAATTGAATCATGAATCATGAATTGAATCATGAATCATGAATTGAATCATGAATTGAATCATGAATCATGAATTGAATCATGAATTGAATCATGAATCATGAATTGAATTATGAATCATGAATCATGAATTAAACCATAAATCATGAATTATGATTTGAATCATGAATCATGAATTGAATTGTATCTTGAATCATGAATCATGAATTGAATCATAAATCATGATTTGAATCATGAATTGAATCATGAATCATGAATTGAATCATGAATTGAATCATGAATCATGAATTGAATCATGAATCATGAATTGAATTATGAATCATGAATTGAATCATGAATCATGAATAATGATTTGAATAATGAATCATGAATTAAATCATATCTTGAATCATGAATGATGAATCATGAATTGAATCATGAATCATGATTTGAATCATGAATTAAATCATGAATCATGAATTGAATCATGAATCATGAATTGAATCATGAATTGAATCATGAATCATGAATTGAATCATGAATCATGAATTGAATCATGAATCATGATTTGAATCATGAATCATGAATTGAATCATAAATCATGAATTGAATCATGAATCATGAATCATGAATTGAATCATGAATCATGAATTGAATCATGAATCATGAATCAGGAATGATGATTTAAATCATGAATCATGAATTGAATCATATATTGAATCATGAATCATGAATTTAATCATGAATCATAAATCATGAATTGAATCATGAATCATGATTTGAATCATGAATTGAATCATGAATCATGAATTTAATCATGAATCATAAATCATGAATTGAATCATGAATTATGATTTGAATCATGAATTGAATCATGAATCATGAATTGAATCATGAATCATGAATTGAATCATGAATTGAATCATGAATTGAATTATGAATCATGAATTGAATCATGAATTGAATCATGAATCATGAATTGAATCATGAATTGAATCATGAATTGAATTATGAATCATGAATTGAATCATGAATTGAATCATGAATCATGAATTAAATCATGAATTGAATCATGAATTGAATCATGAATTGAATTATGAATCATGAATTGAATCATGAATTGAATCATGAATCATGAAATGAATCATGAATCATGAATTGAATAATGAATCATGAATTGAATCATGAATCATGAATTGAATCATAAATCATGAATTATGATTTGAATCATGAATCATGAATTGAATCATATCTTGAATCATGAATCATGAATTGAATCATGAATCATGAATTGAATCATGAATCATAAATCATGAATCATAAATCATGAATTGAATCATGAATTGAATCATGAATCATGAATTGAATCATGAATCATGAATTGAATTGTATCTTGAATCATGAATCATGAATCATGAATTGAATCATAAATCATGATTTGAATCATGAATTGAATCATGAATCATGAATTGAATCATGAATCATGATTTTAATCATGAATTGAATCATGAATCATGATTTGAATCATGAATTGAATCATGAATCATGAATTGAATTATGAATCATGAATTGAATCATAAATCATGAATAATGATTTGAATAATGAATCATGAATTAAATCATGAATCATGAATTGAATCATGAATCATGAATTGAATCATGAATCATGATTTGAATCATGAATTAAATCATGAATCATGAATTGAATCATGAATCATGAATTGAATCATGAATTGAATCATGAATCATGAATTGAATCATGAATCATGAATTAAATCATGAATCATGAATTGAATCATGAATCATGATTTGAATCATGAATCATGAATTGAATCATAAATCATGAATTGAATCATGAATCATGAATCATGAATTGAATCATGAATCATGAATTGAATCATGAATCATGATTCATGAATCAGGAATGATGATTTAAATCATGAATCATGAATTGAATCATATATTGAATCATGAATCATGAATTTAATCATGAATCATAAATCATGAATTGAATCATGAATCATGATTTGAATCATGAATTGAATCATGAATCATGAATTTAATCATGAATCATAAATCATGAATTGAATCATGAATCATGATTTGAATCATGAATTGAATCATGAATCATGAATTGAATCATGAATCATGAATTGAATCATGAATTGAATCATGAATCATGAATTGAATCATGAATTGAATCATGAATTGAATCATGAATTGAATTATGAATCATGAATTGAATCATGAATTGAATCATGAATCATGAATTGAACCATGAATTGAATCATGAATTGAATCATGAATTAAATCATGAATTGAATCATGAATTGAATCATGAATTGAATTATGAATCATGAATTGAATCATGAATTGAATCATGAATCATGAAATGAATCATGAATCATGAATTGAATAATGAATCATGAATTGAATCATGAATCATGAATTATGATTTGAATCATGAATCATGAATTGAATCATATCTTGAATCATGAATCATGAATTGAATCATGAATCATGAATTGAATCATGAATCATAAATCATGAATCATAAATCATGAATCATAAATAATGAATTGAATCATGAATTGAATCATGAATCATGAATTGAATCATGAATCATGAATTGAATCATGAATTGAATCATGAATCATGAATCTAATCATGAATCATGAATCATGAATTGAATCATGAATCATGAAATTAATTATGAATCATGAATCAAATAATGATTATTGAATTGAATCATGAATTGAATTATGAATCGAATCATGAGTCATGAATCATTAATCATGAATCGTATCATAAATCATGAATTGAATCATAAATCATGAATCATTAAATGAATCATGAATTAAATCATGAATCATGAATTGAATCATAAATCATGAATTTAGAATCGAACCATGATTTATGAATCGTGAATCATGAATCGAATCATGATTCATTAATCATGAATCGAATCATGGTTCATGAATCATGAATCACGAATCGAATCATAAATCATGAATTGAATCATAAATCATGAATCATTAAATGAATCATGAATTAAATAATGAATCATGAATAGAATCATAAATCATGAATTGAATAATGAATCATGAATTGAATCATGAATCATGAATCATGAATCATGAAATGAATCATGAATTGAATCATGAATCATGAATTTAATCCTGAATCATGAATTGAATCATGAATCTTAAATCATGAATCATGAATCATGAATTAAATCATGAATCATGAATTATAAATCATGAATCGAATCATGAATCATGAATTGAATCATGAATCATGAATTGAATCATGAATTGAATCATGAATCATGAATTGAATCATGAATCATGAATCATGAATTGAATCATGAATCATGAATTGAATCATGAATCATGAATTGAATCATGAATCATGGATAATGATTTGAATAATGAATCATGAATTAAATCATATCTTGAATCATGAATGATGAATCATGAATTGAATCATGAATCATGATTTTAATCATGAATCATGAATTGAATCATGAATCATGAATTGAATCATGAATCATGAATCAAGAATTGAATCATGATTTGAATCATGAATCATGAATTGAATCATGAATCATAAATCATGAATCAGGAATCATGATTTAAATCATGAATCATGAATCATGAATCGAATAATGAATCATAAATCATCAATTGAATCATGAATCATGAATTGAATCATGAATCATGATTTGAATCATGAATCATGAGTTGAATCATATATTGAATCATGAATCATAAATTGAATCATGAATTAAATCATGAATCCTGAATCATGAAATGAATCATGAATCATGAATTGAATCATGAATTGAATCATGAATCATGATTTGAATCATGAATCATGAATTGAATCATGAATCATGAATTGAATCATGAATTGAATCATGAATTGAATTATGAATCATGATTTGAATCATGAATTGAATCAAGAATTGAATCATGAATCATGAATTGAATCATGAATCATGAATCATGAATTGAATCATGAATCATGAATTAAATCATGAATTGAATCATGAATCATAATTTGAATCATGAATCATGAATTGAATCATGAATTGAATCATGAATCAAGAAATGAATCATGAATCATGAATTGAATAATTAATCATGAATTGAATCATGAATCATGAATTGAATCATGAATCATGAATTATGATTTAAATCATGAATCATGAATTGAATCATGAATCATAAATCATGAATTGAATCATGAATCATGATTTGAATCATGAATTGAATCATGAATCATGAATTAAATCATGAATCATGAATTGAATCATGAATTGAATCATGAATCATGAATCTAATCATGAATCATGAATCAAATCATGATTCATGAATTCAATCATCAATCATGAATCATGAATTGAATCATGAATCATGAAATTAATTATGAATCATGAATCAAATAATGATTATTGAATTGAATCATGAATTGAATTATAAATCAAATCATGAGTCATGAATCATTAATCATGAATCGAATCATAAATCATGAATTGAATCATAAATCATGAATCATTAAATGAATCATGAATTAAATAATGAATCATGAATTAAATCGTGAATCATGAATAGAATCATAAATCATGAATTGAATCATGAATCATGAATTGAATCATGAATCATGAATTGAATCATGAATCATGAATCATGAATTGAATCATGAATTATGAATTTAATCCTGAATCATGAATTGAATCATGAATCTTGAATCATGAATCATGAATCGAATCATGAATTATGAATTGAACCATGAATCATGAATCATAAATCATGAATCATGAATTAAATCATGAATCATGAATTATGAATCATGAATCGAATCATGAATCATGAATTGAATCATGATTTGAATCATGAATCATGAATCCTGAATCATGAATTGAATCATGAATTGACTCATGAATTGAAACATGAATCATGAATCAGGAATCATGAATTGAATCATAAATCATGAATCTAATAATGAATCATGAATCATTAATTGAATAATGAATCATGAATCATGAATTAAATTATGAATCATGAATTAAATCATGAATCATGAATCGAATCATAAATCATGAATCTCAAATCGAACTATGATTTATGAATCATGAATCATGAATCGAATCATGATTCATGAATCATGAATCATGTATCGAATCATGAATCATGAATCACGAATCGAATCATAAATCATGAATTGAATCATAAATCATGAATCATTAAATGAATCATGAATTAAATAATAAATCATGAATTGAATCATGAATCATGAATAGAATCATAAATCATGAATTGAATCATGAATCATGAATTGAATCATGAACCATGAATTGAATCATGAATCATAAATCATGAATCATGAATTGAATCATGAATCATGAATTGAATCATGAATCATGAATTTAATCCTGAATCATGAATTGAATCATGAATTATGAATTGAATCATGAATCATGAATCATGAATTTAATCCTGAATCATGAATCGAATCATGATTCATGAATTGAATCATGAAGCATGAATCATGAATTGAATCATGAATTGAATCATGAATCATGAATTGAATCATGAATCATGAATTGAATCATGAATCATGAATTGAATCATGAATTGAATCATGAATCATGAATCATGAATTGAATCATGAATCATGAATCTCGAATCGAACCATGATTTATGAATCGTGAATCATGAATCGAATCATGATTCATTAATCATGAATCGAATCATGGTTCATGAATCATGAATCACGAATCGAATCATAAATCATGAATTGAATCATAAATCATGAATCATTAAATGAATCATGAATTAAATAATGAATCATGAATTGAATCATGAATCATGAATAGAATCATAAATCATGAATTGAATCATGAATCATGAATTGAATCATGAATCATGAATTGAATCATGAATTGAATCATGAATCATGAATCATGAATTGAATCATAAATCATGAATCTCGAATCGAACCATGATTTATGAATCGTGAATCATGAATCGAATCATGATTCATTAATCATGAATCGAATCATGGTTCATGAATCACGAATCGAATCATAAATCATGAATTGAATCATAAATCATGAATCATTAAATGAATCATGAATTAAATAATGAATCATGAATTGAATCATGAATCATGAATAGAATCATAAATCATGAATTGAATCATGAATCATGAATTAAATCATGAATCATGAATTGAATCATGAATCATGAATCATGAAATGAATCATGAATTGAATCATGAATCATGAATTTAATCCTGAATCATGAATTGAATCATGAATCTTAAATCATGAATCATGAATCATGAATTAAATCATAAATCATGAATTATAAATCATGAATCGAATCATGAATCATGAATTGAATCATGAATCATGAATTGAATCATGAATTGAATCATGAATCATGAATTGAATCATGAATCATGAATCATGAATTGAATCATGAATCATGAATTGAATCATGAATCATGAATTGAATCATGAATCATGGATAATGATTTGAATAATGAATCATGAATTAAATCATATCTTGAATCATGAATGATGCATCATGAATTGAATCATGAATCATGATTTGAATCATGAACCATGAATTGAATCATGAATCATGAATTGAATCATGAATCATGAATCAAGAATTGAATCATGATTTGAATCATGAATCATGAATTGAATCATGAATCATAAATCATGAATCAGGAATCATGATTTAAATCATGAATCATGAATCATGAATCGAATAATGAATCATGAATCATGAATTGAATCATGAATCATGAATTGAATCATGAATCATGATTTGAATCATGAATCATGAGTTGAATCATATATTGTATCATGAATCATAAATTGAATCATGAATTGAATCATGAATCCTGAATCATGAAATGAATCATGAATCATGAATTGAATCATGAATTGAATCATGAATCATGATTTGAATCATGAATCATGAATTGAATCATGAATCATGAATTGAATCATGTATTGAATCATGAATTGAATTATGAATCATGATTTGAATCATGAATTGAATCATGAATTGAATAATGAATCATGAATTGAATCATGAATCATGAATCATGAATTGAATCATGAATCATGAATTAAATCATGAATTGAATCATGAATCATAATTTGAATCATGAATCATGAATTGAATCATGAATTGAATCATGAATCATGAATTGAATAATTAATCATGAATTGAATCATGAATCATGAATTGAATCATGAATCATGAATTATGATTTAAATCATGAATCATGAATTGAATCATGAATCATAAATCATGAATTGAATCATGAATCATGAATTGAATCATGAATCATGAATTAAATCATGAATCATGAATTGAATCATGAATTGAATCATGAATCATGAATCTAATCATGAATCATGAATCAAATCATGATTCATGAATTCAATCATCAATCATGAATCATGAATTGAATCATGAATCATGAAATTAATTATGAATCATGAATCAAATAATGATTATTGAATTGAATCATGAATTGAATTATGAATCAAATCATGAGTCATGAATCATTAATCATGAATCGAATCATAAATCATGAATTGAATCATAAATCATGAATCATTAAATGAATCATGAATTAAATAATGAATCATGAATTGAATCGTGAATCATGAATAGAATCATAAATCATGAATTGAATCATGAATCATGAATTGAATCATGAATCATGAATTGAATCATGAATCATGAATCATGAATCATGAATCATGAATTGAATCATGAATCATGAATTGAATCATGAATCATGAATTGAATCATGAATCATGAATCATGAATCATGAATTGAATCATGAATTATGAATTGAATCATGAATCATGAATTGAATCATGAATCTTGAATCATGAATCATGAATCAAATCATGAATTATGAATTGAACCATGAATCATGAATCATAAATCATGAATCATGAATTAAATCATGAATCATGAATTGAATCATGAATCTTGAATCATGAATCATGAATCGAATCATGAATTATGAATTGAACCATGAATCATGAATCATAAATCATGAATCATGAATTAAATCATGAATCATGAATTATGAATCATGAATCGAATCATGAATCATGAATTGAATCATGATTTGAATCATGAATCATGAATCCTGAATCATGAATTGAATCATGAATTGAATCATGAATTGAAACATGAATCATGAATCAGGAATCATGAATTGAATCATAAATCATGAATCTAATAATGAATCATGAATCATTAATTGAATAATGAATCATGAATCATGAATTAAATTATGAATCATGAATTAAATCATGAATCATGAATTGAATCATAAATCATGAATCTCAAATCGAACCATGATTTATGAATCATGAATCATGAATCGAATCATGATTCATGAATCATGAATCATGTATCGAATCATGAATCATGAATCACGAATCGAATCATAAATCATGAATTGAATCATAAATCATGAATCATTAAATGAATCATGAATTAAATAATAAATCATGAATTGAATCATGAATCATGAATAGAATCATAAATCATGAATTGAATCATGAATCATGAATTGAATCATGAACCATGAATTGAATCATGAATCATAAATCATGAATCATGAATTGAATCATGAATCATGAATTGAATCATGAATCATGAATTTAATCCTGAATCATGAATTGAATCATGAATTATGGATTGAATCATGAATCATGAATAGAATCATAAATCATGAATTGAATCATGAATCATGAATTGAATCATGAACCATGAATTGAATCATGAATCATAAATCATGAATCATGAATTGAATCATGAATCATGAATTTAATCCTGAATCATGAATCGAATCATGATTCATGAATTGAATCATGAAACATGAATCATGAATTGAACCATGAATTGAATCATGAATCATGAATTGAATCATGAATCATGAATTGAATCATGAATTGAATCATGAATCATGAATCATGAATTGAATCATGAATCATGAATCTCGAATCGAACCATGATTTATGAATCGTGAATCATGAATCGAATCATGATTCATTAATCATGAATCGAATCATGGTTCATGAATCATGAATCACGAATCGAATCATAAATCATGAATTGAATCATAAATCATGAATCATTAAATGAATCATGAATTAAATAATGAATCATGAATTGAATCATGAATCATGAATAGAATCATAAATCATGAATTGAATCATGAATCATGAATTGTATCATGAATCATGAATTGAATCATGAATTGAATCATAAATCATGAATCTCGAATCGAACCATGATTTATGAATCGTGAATCATGAATCGAATCATGATTCATTAATCATGAATCGAATCATGGTTCATGAATCATGAATCACGAATCGAATCATAAATCATGAATTGAATCATAAATCATGAATCATTAAATGAATCATGAATTAAATAATGAATCATGAATTGAATCATGATTCATGAATAGAATCATAAATCATGAATTGAATCATGAATCATGAATTGAATCATGAATCATGAATTGAATCATGAATCATGAATCATGAATCATGAAATGAATCATGAATTGAATCATGAATCATGAATTTAATCCTGAATCATGAATTGAATCATGAATCTTAAATCATGAATCATGAATCATGAATTAAATCATGAATCATGAATTATAAATCATGAATCGAATCATGAATCATGAATTGAATCATGAATCATGAATTGAATCATGAATTGAATCATGAATCATGAATTGAATCATGAATCATGAATTGAATCATGAATCATGGATAATGATTTGAATAATGAATCATGAATTAAATCATATCTTGAATCATGAATGATGAATCATGAATTGAATCATGAATCATGATTTGAATCATGAATCATGAATTGAATCATGAATCATGAATTGAATCATGAATCAAGAATTGAATCATGATTTGAATCATGAATCATGAATTGAATCATGAATCATAAATCATGAATCAGGAATCATGATTTAAATCATGAATCATGAATCATGAATCGAATAATGAATCATGAATCATGAATTGAATCATGAATCATGAATTGAATCATGAATCATGAATTGAATCATGAATCATGATTTGAATCATGAATCATGAGTTGAATCATATATTGAATCATGAATCATAAATTGAATCATGAATTGAATCATGAATCCTGAATCATGAAATGAATCATGAATCATGAATTGAATCATGAATTGAATCATGAATCATGATTTGAATCATTAATCATGAATTGAATTATGAATCATGATTTGAATCATGAATTGAATCATGAATTGAACCATGAATCATGAATTGAATCATGAATCATGAATCATGAATTGAATCATGAATCATGAATTAAATCATGAATTGAATCATGAATCATAATTTGAATCATGAATCATGAATTGAATCATGAATTGAATCATGAATCAAGAAATGAATCATGAATCATGAATTGAATAATTAATCATGAATTGAATCATGAATCATGAATTGAATCATGAATCATGAATTATGATTTAAATCATGAATCATGAATTGAATCATGAATCATAAATCATGAATTGAATCATGAATCATGATTTGAATCATGAATTGAATCATGAATCATGAATTAAATCATGAATCATGAATTGAATCATGAATTGAATCATGAATCATGAATCTAATCATGAATCATGAATCAAATCATGATTCATGAATTCAATCATCAATCATGAATCATGAATTGAATCATGAATCATGAAATTAATTATGAATCATGAATCAAATAATGATTATTGAATTGAATCATGAATTGAATTATGAATCAAATCATGAGTCATGAATCATTAATCATGAATCGAATCATAAATCATGAATTGAATCATAAATCATGAATCATTAAATGAATCATGAATTAAATAATGAATCATGAATTGAATCGTGAATCATGAATAGAATCATAAATCATGAATTGAATCATGAATCATGAATTGAATCATGAATCATGAATTGAATCATGAATCATGAATCATGAATCATGAATCGAATCATGAATTATGAATTGAACCATGAATCATGAATCATAAATCATGAATCATGAATTAAATCATGAATCATGAATTATGAATCATGAATTGAATCATAAATCATGAATCTAATAATGAATCATGAATCATTAATTGAATAATGAATCATGAATCATGAATTAAATTATGAATCATGAATTAAATCATGAATCATGAATTGAATCATAAATCATGAATCTCAAATCGAACTATGATTTATGAATCATGAATCATGAATCGAATCATGATTCATGAATCATGAATCATGTATCGAATCATGAATCATGAATCACGAATCGAATCATAAATCATGAATTGAATCATAAATCATGAATCATTAAATGAATCATGAATTAAATAATAAATCATGAATTGAATCATGAATCATGAATAGAATCATAAATCATGAATTGAATCATGAATCATGAATTGAATCATGAACCATGAATTGAATCATGAATCATAAATCATGAATCATGAATTGAATCATGAATCATGAATTGAATCATGAATCATGAATTTAATCCTGAATCATGAATTGAATCATGAATTATGAATTGAATCATGAATCATGAATTTAATCCTGAATCATGAATCGAATCATGATTCATGAATTGAATCATGAAACATGAATCATGAATTGAATCATGAATCATGAATTGAATCATGAATCATGAATTGAATCATGAATCATGAATTGAATCATGAATTGAATCATGAATCATAAATCATGAATTGAATCATGAATCATGAATCATGAATTGAATCATGAATTGAAACATGAATCATGAATCAGGAATCATGAATTGAATCATAAATCATGAATCGAATAATGAATCATGAATCATTAATTGAATAATGAATCATGAATCATGAATTAAATTATGAATCATGAATTGAATCATGAATCATGAATTGAATCATCCATCATGAATCATGAAATTAAATCATGAATCATGAATCATGAATTGAATCTTGAATCATGAATTGAATCATTAATCATAAATTGAATCATGAATCATGAATTATGATTCGAATAATGAATCATGAATGAATAATATCTTGAATCATGAATCATGAATCTTGAATTAAATCATGAATGGAATCATATCTTGAATCATGAATCATGAATCATAAATTGAATCATGAATCATGATTTGAATCATGAATTGAATCATGAATCATGAATTGAATCATAAATCATGAATTGAATCATGAATCATGAATTAAACCATGAATCATGAATTATGAATTGAATCATATCTTGAATCATGAATTATGAATTGAATCATGAATCATGAATTGAATCATGAATCATGATTTAAATCATGAATTGAATCTTGAATCATGAATTGAATCATGAATCATGAATTGAATCATGAATTGAATCATGAATTGAAATTATGAATCATAATTTGAATCATGAATCATGAATTGAATCATGAATTGAATCATGAATCATGAAATGAATCATGAATCATGAATTGAATAATGAATCATGAATTGAATCATGAATCATGAATTGAATCATGAATCATGAATTGAATCATGAATCATGAATTATGATTTGAATCATGAATCATGAATTGAATCATATCTTGAATCATGAATCATGAATTGAATCATGAATCATGAATTGAATCATGAATCATAAATCATGAATCATAAACCATGAATTGAATCATAAATTGAATCATGAATCATGAATTGAATCATGAATTGAATCATGAATTGAATCATGAATCATGAATCTAATCATGAATCATGAATCATGAATTGAATCATGAATCATGAAATTAATTATGAATCATGAATCAAATAATGATTATTGAATTGAATCATGAATTGAATTATGAATCGAATCATGAGTCATGAATCATTAATCATGAATCGTATCATAAATCATGAATTGAATCATAAATCATGAATCATTAAATGAATCATGAATTAAATCATGAATCATGAATTGAATCATAAATCATGAATTTAGAATCGAACCATGATTTATGAATCGTGAATCATGAATCGAATCATGATTCATTAATCATGAATCGAATCATGGTTCATGAATCATGAATCACGAATCGAATCATAAATCATGAATTGAATCATAAATCATGAATCATTAAATGAATCATGAATTAAATAATGAATCATGAATTGAATCATGAATCATGAATAGAATCATAAATCATGAATTGAATCATGAATCATGAATTGAATCATGAATCATGAATTGAATCATGAATCATGAATCATGAATCATGAAATGAATCATGAATTGAATCATGAATCATGAATTTAATCCTGAATCATGAATTGAATCATGAATCTTAAATCATGAATCATGAATCATGAATTAAATCATGAATCATGAATTATAAATCATGAATCGAATCATGAATCATGAATTGAATCATGAATTGAATCATGAATTGAATCATGAATCATGAATTGAATCATGAATCATGAATCATGAATTGAATCATGAATCATGAATTGAATCATGAATCATGAATTGAATAATGAATCATGGATAATGATTTGATGAATGATTTATGAATTAAATCATATCTTGAATCATGAATGATGAATCATGAATTGAATCATGAATCATGATTTGAATCATGAATCATGAATTGAATCATGAATCATGAATTGAATCATGAATCATGAATCAAGAATTCAATCATGATTTGAATCATGAATCATGAATTGAATCATGAATCATAAATCATGAATCAGGAATCATGATTTAAATCATGAATCATGAATCATGAATCGAATAATGAATCATGAATCATGAATTGAATCATGAATCATGAATTGAATCATGAATCATGATTTGAATCATGAATCATGAATTGAATCATATATTGAATCATGAATCATGATTTGAATCATGAATCATGAATTGAATCATATATTGAATCATGAATCATAAATTGAATCATGAATTGAATCATGAATCCTGAATCATGAAATGAATCATGAATCATGAATTGAATCATGAATTGAATCATGAATCATGAATTGAATCATGAATCATGAATTGAATCATGAATTGAATCATGAATTGAATTATGAATCATGATTTGAATCATGAAATGAATCATGAATCATGAATTGAATCATGAATCATGAATCATGAATTGAATCATGAATCATGAATTAAATCATGAATTGAATCATGAATCATAATTTGAATCATGAATCATGAATTGAATCATGAATTGAATCATGAATCAAGAAATGAATCATGAATCATGAATTGAATAATTAATCATGAATTGAATCATGAATCATGAATTGAATCATGAATCATGAATTATGATTTAAATCATGAATCATGAATTGAATCATGAATCATAAATCATGAATTGAATCATGAATCATGATTTGAATCATGAATTGAATCATGAATCATGAATTAAATCATGAATCATGAATTGAATCATGAATTGAATCATGAATCATGAATCTAATCATGAATCATGAATCAAATCATGATTCATGAATTCAATCATGAATCATGAATCATGAATTGAATCATGAATCATGAATTGAATCATGAATCATGAATTGAATCATATATTGAATCATGAATCATGATTTGAATCATGAATCATGAATTGAATCATATATTGAATCATGAATCATAAATTGAATCATGAATCGAATCATGAGTCATGAATCATTAATCATGAATCGAATCATAAATCATGAATTAAATCATAAATCATGAATCATTAAATGAATCATGAATTAAATCATGAATCATGAATTGAATCATAAATCATGAATCTCGAATCGAACCATGATTTATGAATCATGAATCATGAATTGAATCATAAATCATGAATCATGAATCATGAATCGAATCATGGTTCATGAATCATGAATCACGAATCGAATCATAAATCATGAATTGAATCATAATTCATGAATCATTAAATGAATCATGAATTAAATAATGAATCATGAATTGAATCATGAATCATGAATTGAATCATGAATCATGAATTGAATCATGAATCATGAATTGAATCATGAATCATGAATCATGAATCATGAATTGAATCATGAATTATGAATTTAATCCTGAATCATGAATTGAATCATGAATCTTGAATCATGAATCATGAATCGAATCATGAATTATGAATTGAACCATGAATCATGAATCATAAATCATGAATCATGAATTAAATCATGAATCATGAATTATGAATCATGAATCGAATCATGAATCATGAATTGAATCATGATTTGAATCATGAATCATGAATCCTGAATCATGAATTGAATCATGAATTGAATCATGAATTGAAACATAAATCATGAATCAGGAATCATGAATTGAATCATAAATCATGAATCGAATAATGAATCATGAATCATTAATTGAATAATGAATCATGAATCATGAATTAAATTATGAATCATGAATTAAATCATGAATCATGAATTGAATCATAAATCATGAATCTCAAATCGAACTATGATTTATGAATCATGAATCATGAATCGAATCATGATTCATGAATCATGAATCATGTATCGAATCATGAATCATGAATCACGAATCGAATCATAAATCATGAATTGAATCATAAATCATGAATCATTAAATGAATCATGAATTAAATAATAAATCATGCATTGAATCATGAATCATGAATAGAATCATAAATCATGAATTGAATCATGAATCATGAATTGAATCATGAACCATGAATTGAATCATGAATCATAAATCATGAATCATGAATCATGAATTGAATCATGAATCATGAATTTAATCCTGAATCATGAATTGAATCATGAATTATGAATTGAATCATGAATCATGAATTTAATCCTGAATCATGAATCGAATCATGATTCATGAATTGAATCATGAAACATGAATCATGAATTGAATCATGAATTGAATCATGAATCAGGAATTGAATCATGAATCATGAATTGAATCATGAATTGAATCATGAATCATGAATTGAATCAAGAATCATGAATCAAATCATGATTCATGAATTGAATTTTGAATTGAATCATGAATCAGGAATCATGAATCGAATCATGAATCATAAATCATGAATTGAATCATGATTTATGAATCATGAATCAAGAATTAATCATAAATCATGAATTGAATCATAAATCGTGAATCATTAAATGAATCATGAATCATGAATCATGAATTGAATCATGAATCATGAAACAAATCATGAATCATGAATCATGAATTGAATAATGAATCATGAATCATGAATTAAATTATGAATCATGAATTGAATCATGAATCATGAATTGAATCATGCATCATGAATCATGAAATTGAATCATGAATCATGAATCATGAATTGAATCTTGAATCATGATTTCAATCATGAATCATGAATCCTGAATCATGAATTGAATCATGAATTGAATCATGAATTGAATCATAAATCATGAATTGAAACATGAATCATGAATCAGGAATCATGAATTGAATCATAAATCATGAATCGAATAATGAATCATGAATCATGAATTAAATTATGAATCATGAATTGAATCATGAATCATGAATTGAATCATCCATCATGAATCATGAAATTAAATCATGAATCATGAATCATGAATTGAATCTTGAATCATGAATTGAATCATTAATCATAAATTGAATCATGAATCATGAATTATGATTCGAATAATGAATCATGAATGAATAATATCTTGAATCATGAATCATGAATCATGAATTGAATCATGAATGGAATCATATCTTGAATCATGAATCATGAATCATAAATTGAATCATGAATCATGATTTGAATCATGAATTGAATCATGAATCATGAATTGAATCATAAATCATGAATTGAATCATGAATCATGAATTAAACCATGAATCATGAATTATGAATTGAATCATATCTTGAATCATGAATCATGAATTGAATCATGAATCATGAATTGAATCATGAATCATGATTTAAATCATGAATTGAATCTTGAATCATGAATTGAATCATGAATCATGAATTGAATCATGAATCATGAATTGAATCATGAGTTGAATCATGAATCATGAATTGAATCATGAATTTAATCCTGAATCATTAATTGAATCATGAATTATGAATTGAATCATGAATCATGAATTTAATCCTGAATCATGAATCGAATCATGATTCATGAATTGAATCATGAAACATGAATCATGAATTGAATCATGAATTGAATCATGAATCATGAATTGAATCATGAATCATGAATTGAATCATGAATTGAATCATGAATCATGAATTGAATCATGAATCATGAATCATGAAATGAATCATGAATCAAATCATGATTCATGAATTGAATTTTGAATTGAATCATGAATCAGGAATCATGAATCGAATCATGAATCATGAATCATGAATTGAATCATGATTTATGAATCATGAATCAAGAATTTAATCATAAATCATGAATTGAATCATAAATCGAGAATCATTAAATGAATCATGAATCATGAATCATGAATTAAATCATGAATCATGAAACAAATCATGAATCATGAATTGAATAATGAATCATGAATCATGAATTAAATTATGAATCATGAATTAAATCATGAATCATGAATTGAATCATGCATCATGAATCATGAAATTGAATCATGAATCATAAATCATGAATTGAATCTTGAATCATGATTTCAATCATGAATCATGAACCCTTAATCATGAATTGAATCATGAATTGAATCATGAATTGAATCATGAATCATGAATTGAAACATGAATCATGAATTGAAACATGAATCATGAATCAGGAATCATGAATTGAATCATAAATCATGAATCGAATAATGAATCATGAATCATTAATTGAATAATTAATCATGAATCATGAATTAAATTATGAATCATGAATTGAATCATCCATCATGAATCATGAAATTAATTCATGAATCATGAATTGAATCTTGAATCATGAATTGAATCATTAATCATAAATTGAATCATGAATCATGAATTATGATTCGAATAATGAATCATGAATGAATAATATCTTGAATCATGAATCATGAATCATGAATTGAATCATGAATGGAATCATATCTTGAATCATGAATCATGAATCATAAATTGAATCATGATTTGAATTATGAATTGAATCATGAATCATGAATTGAATCATAAATCATGTATTGAATCATGAATCATGAATTAAACCATGAATCATGAATTATGAATTGAATCATATCTTGAATCATGAGTCATGAATTGAATCATGAATCATGAATTGAATCATGAATCATGATTTAAATCATGAATTGAATCTTGAATCATGAATTGAATCATGAATCATGAATTGAATCATGAGTCATGAATTGAATCATGAGTTGAATCATGAATCATGAATTGAATCATGAATCACGAATCGTGAATCATGAATTGAATAATGAATTGAATAATGAATCATGAATCATGAATTGAATCATGAATCATGAATCATGAATTGAATCATGAATCATGAATGAAATAATGAATCATGAATCATGAATTGAATCATGAATCATGAATTGAATCATGAATCATGAATCATGAATTGAATCATGAATCATGAATGAAATAATGAATCATGAATCATGAATTGAATCATGAATCATGAATTGAATCATGAATCATGAATCATGAATTGAATCATGAATCATGAATCATGAATTGAATCATGATTCATGAATCATGAATCAAATCATGATTCATGAATCATGATAAATTAAATATGAATCATGATTCATGAATCATAAATCATGAATCGAATCATTATTCATGAATCATGAATCATGAATCGAATTATGATTCATGAATCATGAATCGAATCATAATTCATGAATCATGAATCGAATCATAAATCATGAATTGAATCATAAATCATGAATCATGAAATGAATCATGAATCATGAATTGAATCATGAATCATGAATTAAATCATGAATCAAGAATCATAAATTGAATCATGAATTTTATCATGAATCATGAATCATGAATCGAATAATGAATCATAAATCATGAATTGAATCATAAACGATGAATCATGAAATGAATCATGAATTGAATCATAAATCATGATTTAAATCTTGAATCATGAATCGAATCATGAATCATGAATTAAATCATGAATCATGAATCATGAATGGAATCATGAATCATGAATTGAATCATGAATCATGAATTGAATCATGAATTGAATCATGAATTGAATCATGAATCATAAATCAGGAATCATGAATTGAATCATGATTCATGAATCATGAATAGAATAATGAATCATGAATCATGAATTGAATCATAAACGATGAATCATGAAATGAATCATGAATTGAATCATGAATCATGATTTAAATCTTGAATCATGAATCGAATCATGAATCATGAATTAAATCATGAATCATGAATCCTGAATTGAATCATGAATCATGAATCATGAATTGAATCATGAATCATGAATGAAATAATGAATCATGAATTGAATCATGAATCATGAATTGAATCATGAATCATGAATCATGAATTGAATCATGAATCATGAATCATGAATTGAATCATGATTCATGAATCATGAATCAAATCATGATTCATGAATCATGAATCGAATCATAAATCATGAATTGAATCATAAATCATGAATCATGAAATGAATCATGAAATGAATCATGAGTTATGAATTAAATCATGAATCATGAATCATGAATTGAATCATGAATCATGAATTGAATCATGAATCATGAATTAAATCATGAATCGAGAATCATAAATTGAATCATGAATTGAATCATGAATCATGAATCACAAATCATGAATTTTATCATGAATCATGAATCGAATAATGAATCATAAATCATGAATTGAATAATGAATCATGAATCATGAATGGAATCATGAATCATGAATTGAATCATGAATCATGAATTGAATCATGAATTGAATCATGAATTGAATCATGAATCATGAATCAGGAATCATGAATTGAATCATGAATCATGAATCGAATAATGAATCATGAATCATGAATTGAATCATAAACGATGAATCATGAAATGAATCATGAATTGAATCATGAATCATGATTTAAATCTTGAATCATGAATCGAATCATGAATCATGAATTAAATCATGAATCATGAATCATGAATTGAATCATGAATCATGAATCATGAATTGAATCATGAATCATGAATGAAATAATGATTCATGAATCATGAATTGAATCATGAATCATGAATTGAATCATGAATCATGAATCATGAATTGAATCATGAATCATAAATCATGAATTGAATCATGATTTATGAATCATGAATCAAATCATGATTCTTGAATCATGATAAATAAATCATGAATCATGATTCATGAATCATAAATCATGAATCGAATCATTATTCATGAATCATGAATCATGAATCGAATTATGATTCATGAATCATGAATCGAATCATAATTCATGAATCATGAATCGAATCATAAATCATGAATTGAATCATAAATCATGAATCATGAAATGAATCATGAAATGAATGATGAGTTATGAATTAAATCATGAATCATGAATCATGAATTGAATCATGAATCATGAATTGAATCATGAATCATGAATTAAATCATGAATCGAGAATCATAAATTGAATCATGAATTGAATCATGAATCATGAATCACGAATCATGAATTTTATCATGAATCATGAATCATGAATCGAATAATGAATCATAAATCATGAATTGAATAATGAATCATGAATCATGAATGGAATCATGAATCATGAATTGAATCATGAATCATGAATTGAATAATGAATCATGAATCATGAATTGAATCATAAACGATGAATCATGAAATGAATCATGAATTGAATCATGAATTATGATTTAAATCTTGAATCATGAATCGAATCATGAATCATGAATTAAATCATGAATCATTAATGATCATGAATTGAATCATGAATCATGAATTGAATCATGAATCATGAATTGAATCAAGAATCATGAATTGAATCAGGAATCATGATTTAAATCATGAATCATGAATTGAATCATGAATCATGAATCATGAATTGAATCATGAATCATGAATTGAATCATGAATCATGAATCATGAATTGAATCATGAATCATGAATCGATTCATGAATCATGAATTGCATCATGAATCATGAATTGCATCATGAATCATGAATCATGAATTGAATCATGAATCATGAAATAAATCATGAATTGAATCATGAATCATGAATTGAATCATGAATA
>NW_027446872.1:0-42624 GCF_038048845.1 Mixophyes fleayi | reverse complement strand
TTAAACACATATCATCATCATCCTCATTATCATTTATTTATATAGTGTCACTAATAGCGCAGCGCTGTACAGAGAACCCATTCACATCAGTCCCTACCCTATTGGAGCTTACAGTCTAAATTCCCTAATATAGACACACACTCACACACAGACAGAGAGGGAGAGACTAGGATCAATTTTGATAGCAGCCAATTAACCTAACAGTATGTTTTTTGGAGTGTGGGAGGAAACCACAGCACCCGGAGGAAACCCACGCAAACACAGGGAGAACATACAAACTTCACACAGATAAGGCCATTGTTGATATAAGTACTGGCTCTGCTTACCATTGTCCAGTCTAGTACATAACTGTATTAATGCTGTGAAATATTATTACTTTGAATGCCTTAAATATGCAAGAGCGCATTTGGGTAAGTTTATGCTAATAAAAGATATATGCACTTTTCTTGCCTACCCATACTATTTAATAACCACCAAAAATTAAGCAATATGTAAGCACTGCTTCCAGTTGAAATCAGTCTGTCTGTCTATCTATCTATCTATCTATCTATCTATCTATCTATCTATCTATCTATCGGTCTGTCTATCTTTAAAACTGAAAGACATCCATTAAAAATACACAATGACAGCATATTTAGTGTGTAATTGATGCTAAAACACAATTCTCACTCTCCTAATATAGCTGATTTTTGACAATGAACTGCATTTTTCATGTGAAGCATTTGATGTCATAAAGATGTAAACCTCACAAAGCAATTCTGTCACTGGTCAGTTTGCTTGACAGACATCTGACTTTAAGGTACTAGCCAATGGAAACATGGTGACATGTAAATATGAAAGCACATTAGGACAAAATATGCAATAAGATAGAGGCAAAGGGTGATGGCTGCTGGGAATGTATTTCATTGATCCCAGAACACCTTTAAATCTAAGTATTAATACTACGTTGATGTACTTTTGAAATTGGAGAGCTACTTTTTACTAAAAGTACATCTCCCTTATATAATTAAGTATAATGCAGACCTGCTCAAAAACTTAGTATAATTAAAGAAGTCTTATGCCATAAATGATGATGATGAGAGCTGCTTATGTGAATGTCTATAGTGGTTTTCTCTACCAGTGTCACTGTATTAGACAACTGTTATCAAACTTAGCAATAATGATGCATTAATCTGCCAATCAAGTGTGGAAGCTGGCTATGTGTATAGGCATAGTAAACACATATCATCATCATCCTCATTATCATTTATTTATATAGTGTCACTAATAGCGCAGCGCTGTACAGAGAACCCATTCACATCAGTCCCTACCCTATTGGAGCTTACAGTCTAAATTCCCTAATATAGACACACACTCACACACAGACAGAGAGGGAGAGACTAGGATCAATTTTGATAGCAGCCAATTAACCTAACAGTATGTTTTTTGGAGTGTGGGAGGAAACCACAGCACCCGGAGGAAACCCACGCAAACACAGGGAGAACATACAAACTTCACACAGATAAGGCCATTGTTGATATAAGTACTGGCTCTGCTTACCATTGTCCAGTCTAGTACATAACTGTATTAATGCTGTGAAATATTATTACTTTGAATGCCTTAAATATGCAAGAGCGCATTTGGGTAAGTTTATGCTAATAAAAGATATATGCACTTTTCTTGCCTACCCATACTATTTAATAACCACCAAAAATTAAGCAATATGTAAGCACTGCTTCCAGTTGAAATCAGTCTGTCTGTCTGTCTATCTATCTATCTATCTATCTATCTATCTATCTATCTATCTATCGGTCTGTCTATCTTTAAAACTGAAAGACATCCATTAAAAATACACAATGACAGCATATTTAGTGTGTAATTGATGCTAAAACACAATTCTCACTCTCCTAATATAGCTGATTTTTGACAATGAACTGCATTTTTCATGTGAAGCATTTGATGTCATAAAGATGTAAACCTCACAAAGCAATTCTGTCACTGGTCAGTTTGCTTGACAGACATCTGACTTTAAGGTACTAGCCAATGGAAACATGGTGACATGTAAATATGAAAGCACATTAGGACAAAATATGCAATAAGATAGAGGCAAAGGGTGATGGCTGCTGGGAATGTATTTCATTGATCCCAGAACACCTTTAAATCTAAGTATTAATACTACGTTGATGTACTTTTGAAATTGGAGAGCTACTTTTTACTAAAAGTACATCTCCCTTATATAATTAAGTATAATGCAGACCTGCTCAAAAACTTAGTATAATTAAAGAAGTCTTATGCCATAAATGATGATGATGAGAGCTGCTTATGTGAATGTCTATAGTGGTTTTCTCTACCAGTGTCACTGTATTAGACAACTGTTATCAAACTTAGCAATAATGATGCATTAATCTGCCAATCAAGTGTGGAAGCTGGCTATGTGTATAGGCATAGTAAACACATATCATCATCATCCTCATTATCATTTATTTATATAGTGTCACTAATAGCGCAGCGCTGTACAGAGAACCCATTCACATCAGTCCCTACCCTATTGGAGCTTACAGTCTAAATTCCCTAATATAGACACACACTCACACACAGACAGAGAGGGAGAGACTAGGATCAATTTTGATAGCAGCCAATTAACCTAACAGTATGTTTTTTGGAGTGTGGGAGGAAACCACAGCACCCGGAGGAAACCCACGCAAACACAGGGAGAACATACAAACTTCACACAGATAAGGCCATTGTTGATATAAGTACTGGCTCTGCTTACCATTGTCCAGTCTAGTACATAACTGTATTAATGCTGTGAAATATTATTACTTTGAATGCCTTAAATATGCAAGAGCGCATTTGGGTAAGTTTATGCTAATAAAAGATATATGCACTTTTCTTGCCTACCCATACTATTTAATAACCACCAAAATTAAGCAATATGTAAGCACTGCTTCCAGTTGAAATCAGTCTGTCTGTCTATCTATCTATCTATCTATCTATCTATCTATCTATCTATCTATCTATCTATCTATCTATCGGTCTGTCTATCTTTAAAACTGAAAGACATCCATTAAAAATACACAATGACAGCATATTTAGTGTGTAATTGATGCTAAAACACAATTCTCACTCTCCTAATATAGCTGATTTTTGACAATGAACTGCATTTTTCATGTGAAGCATTTGATGTCATAAAGATGTAAACCTCACAAAGCAATTCTGTCACTGGTCAGTTTGCTTGACAGACATCTGACTTTAAGGTACTAGCCAATGGAAACATGGTGACATGTAAATATGAAAGCACATTAGGACAAAATATGCAATAAGATAGAGGCAAAGGGTGATGGCTGCTGGGAATGTATTTCATTGATCCCAGAACACCTTTAAATCTAAGTATTAATACTACGTTGATGTACTTTTGAAATTGGAGAGCTACTTTTTACTAAAAGTACATCTCCCTTATATAATTAAGTATAATGCAGACCTGCTCAAAAACTTAGTATAATTAAAGAAGTCTTATGCCATAAATGATGATGATGAGAGCTGCTTATGTGAATGTCTATAGTGGTTTTCTCTACCAGTGTCACTGTATTAGACAACTGTTATCAAACTTAGCAATAATGATGCATTAATCTGCCAATCAAGTGTGGAAGCTGGCTATGTGTATAGGCATAGTAAACACATATCATCATCATCCTCATTATCATTTATTTATATAGTGTCACTAATAGCGCAGCGCTGTACAGAGAACCCATTCACATCAGTCCCTACCCTATTGGAGCTTACAGTCTAAATTCCCTAATATAGACACACACTCACACACAGACAGAGAGGGAGAGACTAGGATCAATTTTGATAGCAGCCAATTAACCTAACAGTATGTTTTTTGGAGTGTGGGAGGAAACCACAGCACCCGGAGGAAACCCACGCAAACACAGGGAGAACATACAAACTTCACACAGATAAGGCCATTGTTGATATAAGTACTGGCTCTGCTTACCATTGTCCAGTCTAGTACATAACTGTATTAATGCTGTGAAATATTATTACTTTGAATGCCTTAAATATGCAAGAGCGCATTTGGGTAAGTTTATGCTAATAAAAGATATATGCACTTTTCTTGCCTACCCATACTATTTAATAACCACCAAAAATTAAGCAATATGTAAGCACTGCTTCCAGTTGAAATCAGTCTGTCTGTCTATCTATCTATCTATCTATCTATCTATCTATCTATCTATCTATCTATCGGTCTGTCTATCTTTAAAACTGAAAGACATCCATTAAAAATACACAATGACAGCATATTTAGTGTGTAATTGATGCTAAAACACAATTCTCACTCTCCTAATATAGCTGATTTTTGACAATGAACTGCATTTTTCATGTGAAGCATTTGATGTCATAAAGATGTAAACCTCACAAAGCAATTCTGTCACTGGTCAGTTTGCTTGACAGACATCTGACTTTAAGGTACTAGCCAATGGAAACATGGTGACATGTAAATATGAAAGCACATTAGGACAAAATATGCAATAAGATAGAGGCAAAGGGTGATGGCTGCTGGGAATGTATTTCATTGATCCCAGAACACCTTTAAATCTAAGTATTAATACTACGTTGATGTACTTTTGAAATTGGAGAGCTACTTTTTACTAAAAGTACATCTCCCTTATATAATTAAGTATAATGCAGACCTGCTCAAAAACTTAGTATAATTAAAGAAGTCTTATGCCATAAATGATGATGATGAGAGCTGCTTATGTGAATGTCTATAGTGGTTTTCTCTACCAGTGTCACTGTATTAGACAACTGTTATCAAACTTAGCAATAATGATGCATTAATCTGCCAATCAAGTGTGGAAGCTGGCTATGTGTATAGGCATAGTAAACACATATCATCATCATCCTCATTATCATTTATTTATATAGTGTCACTAATAGCGCAGCGCTGTACAGAGAACCCATTCACATCAGTCCCTACCCTATTGGAGCTTACAGTCTAAATTCCCTAATATAGACACACACTCACACACAGACAGAGAGGGAGAGACTAGGATCAATTTTGATAGCAGCCAATTAACCTAACAGTATGTTTTTTGGAGTGTGGGAGGAAACCACAGCACCCGGAGGAAACCCACGCAAACACAGGGAGAACATACAAACTTCACACAGATAAGGCCATTGTTGATATAAGTACTGGCTCTGCTTACCATTGTCCAGTCTAGTACATAACTGTATTAATGCTGTGAAATATTATTACTTTGAATGCCTTAAATATGCAAGAGCGCATTTGGGTAAGT
Organism: Mixophyes fleayi; assembly: GCF_038048845.1. NCBI lineage: Eukaryota > Metazoa > Chordata > Amphibia > Anura > Limnodynastidae > Mixophyes > Mixophyes fleayi. The sequence goes on along the minus strand of NW_027446872.1, from coordinate 37,345 downwards.
TTATGCTAATAAAAGATATATGCACTTTTCTTGCCTACCCATACTATTTAATAACCACCAAAAATTAAGCAATATGTAAGCACTGCTTCCAGTTGAAATCAGTCTGTCTGTCTATCTATCTATCTATCTATCTATCTATCTATCTATCTATCTATCTATCGGTCTGTCTATCTTTAAAACTGAAAGACATCCATTAAAAATACACAATGACAGCATATTTAGTGTGTAATTGATGCTAAAACACAATTCTCACTCTCCTAATATAGCTGATTTTTGACAATGAACTGCATTTTTCATGTGAAGCATTTGATGTCATAAAGATGTAAACCTCACAAAGCAATTCTGTCACTGGTCAGTTTGCTTGACAGACATCTGACTTTAAGGTACTAGCCAATGGAAACATGGTGACATGTAAATATGAAAGCACATTAGGACAAAATATGCAATAAGATAGAGGAAAAGGGTGATGGCTGCTGGGAATGTATTTCATTGATCCCAGAACACCTTTAAATCTAAGTATTAATACTACGTTGATGTACTTTTGAAATTGGAGAGCTACTTTTTACTAAAAGTACATCTCCCTTATATAATTAAGTATAATGCAGACCTGCTCAAAAACTTAGTATAATTAAAGAAGTCTTATGCCATAAATGATGATGATGAGAGCTGCTTATGTGAATGTCTATAGTGGTTTTCTCTACCAGTGTCACTGTATTAGACAACTGTTATCAAACTTAGCAATAATGATGCATTAATCTGCCAATCAAGTGTGGAAGCTGGCTATGTGTATAGGCATAGTAAACACATATCATCATCATCCTCATTATCATTTATTTATATAGTGTCACTAATAGCGCAGCGCTGTACAGAGAACCCATTCACATCAGTCCCTACCCTATTGGAGCTTACAGTCTAAATTCCCTAATATAGACACACACTCACACACAGACAGAGAGGGAGAGACTAGGATCAATTTTGATAGCAGCCAATTAACCTAACAGTATGTTTTTTGGAGTGTGGGAGGAAACCACAGCACCCGGAGGAAACCCACGCAAACACAGGGAGAACATACAAACTTCACACAGATAAGGCCATTGTTGATATAAGTACTGGCTCTGCTTACCATTGTCCAGTCTAGTACATAACTGTATTAATGCTGTGAAATATTATTACTTTGAATGCCTTAAATATGCAAGAGCGCATTTGGGTAAGTTTATGCTAATAAAAGATATATGCACTTTTCTTGCCTACCCATACTATTTAATAACCACCAAAAATTAAGCAATATGTAAGCACTGCTTCCAGTTGAAATCAGTCTGTCTGTCTGTCTATCTATCTATCTATCTATCTATCTATCTATCTATCTATCTATCTATCTATCGGTCTGTCTATCTTTAAAACTGAAAGACATCCATTAAAAATACACAATGACAGCATATTTAGTGTGTAATTGATGCTAAAACACAATTCTCACTCTCCTAATATAGCTGATTTTTGACAATGAACTGCATTTTTCATGTGAAGCATTTGATGTCATAAAGATGTAAACCTCACAAAGCAATTCTGTCACTGGTCAGTTTGCTTGACAGACATCTGACTTTAAGGTACTAGCCAATGGAAACATGGTGACATGTAAATATGAAAGCACATTAGGACAAAATATGCAATAAGATAGAGGAAAAGGGTGATGGCTGCTGGAATGTATTTCATTGATCCCAGAACACCTTTAAATCTAAGTATTAATACTACGTTGATGTACTTTTGAAATTGGAGAGCTACTTTTTACTAAAAGTACATCTCCCTTATATAATTAAGTATAATGCAGACCTGCTCAAAAACTTAGTATAATTAAAGAAGTCTTATGCCATAAATGATGATGATGAGAGCTGCTTATGTGAATGTCTATAGTGGTTTTCTCTACCAGTGTCACTGTATTAGACAACTGTTATCAAACTTAGCAATAATGATGCATTAATCTGCCAATCAAGTGTGGAAGCTGGCTATGTGTATAGGCATAGTAAACACATATCATCATCATCCTCATTATCATTTATTTATATAGTGTCACTAATAGCGCAGCGCTGTACAGAGAACCCATTCACATCAGTCCCTACCCTATTGGAGCTTACAGTCTAAATTCCCCTAATATAGACACACACTCACACACAGACAGAGAGGGAGAGACTAGGATCAATTTTGATAGCAGCCAATTAACCTAACAGTATGTTTTTTGGAGTGTGGGAGGAAACCACAGCACCCGGAGGAAACCCACGCAAACACAGGGAGAACATACAAACTTCACACAGATAAGGCCATTGTTGATATAAGTACTGGCTCTGCTTACCATTGTCCAGTCTAGTACATAACTGTATTAATGCTGTGAAATATTATTACTTTGAATGCCTTAAATATGCAAGAGCGCATTTGGGTAAGTTTATGCTAATAAAAGATATATGCACTTTTCTTGCCTACCCATACTATTTAATAACCACCAAAAATTAAGCAATATGTAAGCACTGCTTCCAGTTGAAATCAGTCTGTCTGTCTATCTATCTATCTATCTATCTATCTATCTATCTATCTATCTATCTATCTATCTATCTATCTATCTATCGGTCTGTCTATCTTTAAAACTGAAAGACATCCATTAAAAATACACAATGACAGCATATTTAGTGTGTAATTGATGCTAAAACACAATTCTCACTCTCCTAATATAGCTGATTTTTGACAATGAACTGCATTTTTCATGTGAAGCATTTGATGTCATAAAGATGTAAACCTCACAAAGCAATTCTGTCACTGGTCAGTTTGCTTGACAGACATCTGACTTTAAGGTACTAGCCAATGGAAACATGGTGACATGTAAATATGAAAGCACATTAGGACAAAATATGCAATAAGATAGAGGCAAAGGGTGATGGCTGCTGGGAATGTATTTCATTGATCCCAGAACACCTTTAAATCTAAGTATTAATACTACGTTGATGTACTTTTGAAATTGGAGAGCTACTTTTTACTAAAAGTACATCTCCCTTATATAATTAAGTATAATGCAGACCTGCTCAAAAACTTAGTATAATTAAAGAAGTCTTATGCCATAAATGATGATGATGAGAGCTGCTTATGTGAATGTCTATAGTGGTTTTCTCTACCAGTGTCACTGTATTAGACAACTGTTATCAAACTTAGCAATAATGATGCATTAATCTGCCAATCAAGTGTGGAAGCTGGCTATGTGTATAGGCATAGTAAACACATATCATCATCATCCTCATTATCATTTATTTATATAGTGTCACTAATAGCGCAGCGCTGTACAGAGAACCCATTCACATCAGTCCCTACCCTATTGGAGCTTACAGTCTAAATTCCCTAATATAGACACACACTCACACACAGACAGAGAGGGAGAGACTAGGATCAATTTTGATAGCAGCCAATTAACCTAACAGTATGTTTTTTGGAGTGTGGGAGGAAACCACAGCACCCGGAGGAAACCCACGCAAACACAGGGAGAACATACAAACTTCACACAGATAAGGCCATTGTTTGATATAAGTACTGGCTCTGCTTACCATTGTCCAGTCTAGTACATAACTGTATTAATGCTGTGAAATATTATTACTTTGAATGCCTTAAATATGCAAGAGCGCATTTGGGTAAGTTTATGCTAATAAAAGATATATGCACTTTTCTTGCCTACCCATACTATTTAATAACCACCAAAAATTAAGCAATATGTAAGCACTGCTTCCAGTTGAAATCAGTCTGTCTGTCTGTCTATCTATCTATCTATCTATCTATCTATCTATCTATCTATCTATCTATCTATCTATCGGTCTGTCTATCTTTAAAACTGAAAGACATCCATTAAAAATACACAATGACAGCATATTTAGTGTGTAATTGATGCTAAAACACAATTCTCACTCTCCTAATATAGCTGATTTTTGACAATGAACTGCATTTTTTCATGTGAAGCATTTGATGTCATAAAGATGTAAACCTCACAAAGCAATTCTGTCACTGGTCAGTTTGCTTGACAGACATCTGACTTTAAGGTACTAGCCAATGGAAACATGGTGACATGTAAATATGAAAGCACATTAGGACAAAATATGCAATAAGATAGAGGCAAAGGGTGATGGCTGCTGGGAATGTATTTCATTGATCCCAGAACACCTTTAAATCTAAGTATTAATACTACGTTGATGTACTTTTGAAATTGGAGAGCTACTTTTTACTAAAAGTACATCTCCCTTATATAATTAAGTATAATGCAGACCTGCTCAAAAACTTAGTATAATTAAAGAAGTCTTATGCCATAAATGATGATGATGAGAGCTGCTTATGTGAATGTCTATAGTGGTTTTCTCTACCAGTGTCACTGTATTAGACAACTGTTATCAAACTTAGCAATAATGATGCATTAATCTGCCAATCAAGTGTGGAAGCTGGCTATGTGTATAGGCATAGTAAACACATATCATCATCATCCTCATTATCATTTATTTATATAGTGTCACTAATAGCGCAGCGCTGTACAGAGAACCCATTCACATCAGTCCCTACCCTATTGGAGCTTACAGTCTAAATTCCCTAATATAGACACACACTCACACACAGACAGAGAGGGAGAGACTAGGATCAATTTTGATAGCAGCCAATTAACCTAACAGTATGTTTTTTGGAGTGTGGGAGGAAACCACAGCACCCGGAGGAAACCCACGCAAACACAGGGAGAACATACAAACTTCACACAGATAAGGCCATTGTTGATATAAGTACTGGCTCTGCTTACCATTGTCCAGTCTAGTACATAACTGTATTAATGCTGTGAAATATTATTACTTTGAATGCCTTAAATATGCAAGAGCGCATTTGGGTAAGTTTATGCTAATAAAAGATATATGCACTTTTCTTGCCTACCCATACTATTTAATAACCACCAAAAATTAAGCAATATGTAAGCACTGCTTCCAGTTGAAATCAGTCTGTCTGTCTATCTATCTATCTATCTATCTATCTATCTATCTATCTATCTATCTATCTATCTATCGGTCTGTCTATCTTTAAAACTGAAAGACATCCATTAAAAATACACAATGACAGCATATTTAGTGTGTAATTGATGCTAAAATACAATTCTCACTCTCCTAATATAGCTGATTTTTGACAATGAACTGCATTTTTCATGTGAAGCATTTGATGTCATAAAGATGTAAACCTCACAAAGCAATTCTGTCACTGGTCAGTTTGCTTGACAGACATCTGACTTTAAGGTACTAGCCAATGGAAACATGGTGACATGTAAATATGAAAGCACATTAGGACAAAATATGCAATAAGATAGAGGCAAAGGGTGATGGCTGCTGGGAATGTATTTCATTGATCCCAGAACACCTTTAAATCTAAGTATTAATACTACGTTGATGTACTTTTGAAATTGGAGAGCTACTTTTTACTAAAAGTACATCTCCCTTATATAATTAAGTATAATGCAGACCTGCTCAAAAACTTAGTATAATTAAAGAAGTCTTATGCCATAAATGATGATGATGAGAGCTGCTTATGTGAATGTCTATAGTGGTTTTCTCTACCAGTGTCACTGTATTAGACAACTGTTATCAAACTTAGCAATAATGATGCATTAATCTGCCAATCAAGTGTGGAAGCTGGCTATGTGTATAGGCATAGTAAACACATATCATCATCATCCTCATTATCATTTATTTATATAGTGTCACTAATAGCGCAGCGCTGTACAGAGAACCCATTCACATCAGTCCCTACCCTATTGGAGCTTACAGTCTAAATTCCCTAATATAGACACACACTCACACACAGACAGAGAGGGAGAGACTAGGATCAATTTTGATAGCAGCCAATTAACCTAACAGTATGTTTTTTGGAGTGTGGGGAGGAAACCACAGCACCCGGAGGAAACCCACGCAAACACAGGGAGAACATACAAACTTCACACAGATAAGGCCATTGTTGATATAAGTACTGGCTCTGCTTACCATTGTCCAGTCTAGTACATAACTGTATTAATGCTGTGAAATATTATTACTTTGAATGCCTTAAATATGCAAGAGCGCATTTGGGTAAGTTTATGCTAATAAAAGATATATGCACTTTTCTTGCCTACCCATACTATTTAATAACCACCAAAAATTAAGCAATATGTAAGCACTGCTTCCAGTTGAAATCAGTCTGTCTGTCTATCTATCTATCTATCTATCTATCTATCTATCTATCTATCTATCTATCTATCTATCTATCGGTCTGTCTATCTTTAAAACTGAAAGACATCCATTAAAAATACACAATGACAGCATATTTAGTGTGTAATTGATGCTAAAACACAATTCTCACTCTCCTAATATAGCTGATTTTTGACAATGAACTGCATTTTTCATGTGAAGCATTTGATGTCATAAAGATGTAAACCTCACAAAGCAATTCTGTCACTGGTCAGTTTGCTTGACAGACATCTGACTTTAAGGTACTAGCCAATGGAAACATGGTGACATGTAAATATGAAAGCACATTAGGACAAAATATGCAATAAGATAGAGGAAAAGGGTGATGGCTGCTGGGAATGTATTTCATTGATCCCAGAACACCTTTAAATCTAAGTATTAATACTACGTTGATGTACTTTTGAAATTGGAGAGCTACTTTTTACTAAAAGTACATCTCCCTTATATAATTAAGTATAATGCAGACCTGCTCAAAAACTTAGTATAATTAAAGAAGTCTTATGCCATAAATGATGATGATGAGAGCTGCTTATGTGAATGTCTATAGTGGTTTTCTCTACCAGTGTCACTGTATTAGACAACTGTTATCAAACTTAGCAATAATGATGCATTAATCTGCCAATCAAGTGTGGAAGCTGGCTATGTGTATAGGCATAGTAAACACATATCATCATCATCCTCATTATCATTTATTTATATAGTGTCACTAATAGCGCAGCGCTGTACAGAGAACCCATTCACATCAGTCCCTACCCTATTGGAGCTTACAGTCTAAATTCCCTAATATAGACACACACTCACACACAGACAGAGAGGGAGAGACTAGGATCAATTTTGATAGCAGCCAATTAACCTAACAGTATGTTTTTTGGAGTGTGGGAGGAAACCACAGCACCCGGAGGAAACCCACGCAAACACAGGGAGAACATACAAACTTCACACAGATAAGGCCATTGTTGATATAAGTACTGGCTCTGCTTACCATTGTCCAGTCTAGTACATAACTGTATTAATGCTGTGAAATATTATTACTTTGAATGCCTTAAATATGCAAGAGCGCATTTGGGTAAGTTTATGCTAATAAAAGATATATGCACTTTTCTTGCCTACCCATACTATTTAATAACCACCAAAAATTAAGCAATATGTAAGCACTGCTTCCAGTTGAAATCAGTCTGTCTGTCTGTCTATCTATCTATCTATCTATCTATCTATCTATCTATCTATCTATCTATCTATCGGTCTGTCTATCTTTAAAACTGAAAGACATCCATTAAAAATACACAATGACAGCATATTTAGTGTGTAATTGATGCTAAAACACAATTCTCACTCTCCTAATATAGCTGATTTTTGACAATGAACTGCATTTTTCATGTGAAGCATTTGATGTCATAAAGATGTAAACCTCACAAAGCAATTCTGTCACTGGTCAGTTTGCTTGACAGACATCTGACTTTAAGGTACTAGCCAATGGAAACATGGTGACATGTAAATATGAAAGCACATTAGGACAAAATATGCAATAAGATAGAGGAAAAGGGTGATGGCTGCTGGGAATGTATTTCATTGATCCCAGAACACCTTTAAATCTAAGTATTAATACTACGTTGATGTACTTTTGAAATTGGAGAGCTACTTTTTACTAAAAGTACATCTCCCTTATATAATTAAGTATAATGCAGACCTGCTCAAAAACTTAGTATAATTAAAGAAGTCTTATGCCATAAATGATGATGATGAGAGCTGCTTATGTGAATGTCTATAGTGGTTTTCTCTACCAGTGTCACTGTATTAGACAACTGTTATCAAACTTAGCAATAATGATGCATTAATCTGCCAATCAAGTGTGGAAGCTGGCTATGTGTATAGGCATAGTAAACACATATCATCATCATCCTCATTATCATTTATTTATATAGTGTCACTAATAGCGCAGCGCTGTACAGAGAACCCATTCACATCAGTCCCTACCCTATTGGAGCTTACAGTCTAAATTCCCTAATATAGACACACACTCACACACAGACAGAGAGGGAGAGACTAGGATCAATTTTGATAGCAGCCAATTAACCTAACAGTATGTTTTTTGGAGTGTGGGAGGAAACCACAGCACCCGGAGGAAACCCACGCAAACACAGGGAGAACATACAAACTTCACACAGATAAGGCCATTGTTGATATAAGTACTGGCTCTGCTTACCATTGTCCAGTCTAGTACATAACTGTATTAATGCTGTGAAATATTATTACTTTGAATGCCTTAAATATGCAAGAGCGCATTTGGGTAAGTTTATGCTAATAAAAGATATATGCACTTTTCTTGCCTACCCATACTATTTAATAACCACCAAAAATTAAGCAATATGTAAGCACTGCTTCCAGTTGAAATCAGTCTGTCTGTCTATCTATCTATCTATCTATCTATCTATCTATCTATCTATCTATCTATCTATCTATCGGTCTGTCTATCTTTAAAACTGAAAGACATCCATTAAAAATACACAATGACAGCATATTTAGTGTGTAATTGATGCTAAAACACAATTCTCACTCTCCTAATATAGCTGATTTTTGACAATGAACTGCATTTTTCATGTGAAGCATTTGATGTCATAAAGATGTAAACCTCACAAAGCAATTCTGTCACTGGTCAGTTTGCTTGACAGACATCTGACTTTAAGGTACTAGCCAATGGAAACATGGTGACATGTAAATATGAAAGCACATTAGGACAAAATATGCAATAAGATAGAGGCAAAGGGTGATGGCTGCTGGGAATGTATTTCATTGATCCCAGAACACCTTTAAATCTAAGTATTAATACTACGTTGATGTACTTTTGAAATTGGAGAGCTACTTTTTACTAAAAGTACATCTCCCTTATATAATTAAGTATAATGCAGACCTGCTCAAAAACTTAGTATAATTAAAGAAGTCTTATGCCATAAATGATGATGATGAGAGCTGCTTATGTGAATGTCTATAGTGGTTTTCTCTACCAGTGTCACTGTATTAGACAACTGTTATCAAACTTAGCAATAATGATGCATTAATCTGCCAATCAAGTGTGGAAGCTGGCTATGTGTATAGGCATAGTAAACACATATCATCATCATCCTCATTATCATTTATTTATATAGTGTCACTAATAGCGCAGCGCTGTACAGAGAACCCATTCACATCAGTCCCTACCCTATTGGAGCTTACAGTCTAAATTCCCTAATATAGACACACACTCACACACAGACAGAGAGGGAGAGACTAGGATCAATTTTGATAGCAGCCAATTAACCTAACAGTATGTTTTTTGGAGTGTGGGAGGAAACCACAGCACCCGGAGGAAACCCACGCAAACACAGGGAGAACATACAAACTTCACACAGATAAGGCCATTGTTGATATAAGTACTGGCTCTGCTTACCATTGTCCAGTCTAGTACATAACTGTATTAATGCTGTGAAATATTATTACTTTGAATGCCTTAAATATGCAAGAGCGCATTTGGGTAAGTTTATGCTAATAAAAGATATATGCACTTTTCTTGCCTACCCATACTATTTAATAACCACCAAAAATTAAGCAATATGTAAGCACTGCTTCCAGTTGAAATCAGTCTGTCTGTCTGTCTATCTATCTATCTATCTATCTATCTATCTATCTATCTATCTATCTATCTATCGGTCTGTCTATCTTTAAAACTGAAAGACATCCATTAAAAATACACAATGACAGCATATTTAGTGTGTAATTGATGCTAAAACACAATTCTCACTCTCCTAATATAGCTGATTTTTGACAATGAACTGCATTTTTCATGTGAAGCATTTGATGTCATAAAGATGTAAACCTCACAAAGCAATTCTGTCACTGGTCAGTTTGCTTGACAGACATCTGACTTTAAGGTACTAGCCAATGGAAACATGGTGACATGTAAATATGAAAGCACATTAGGACAAAATATGCAATAAGATAGAGGCAAAGGGTGATGGCTGCTGGGAATGTATTTCATTGATCCCAGAACACCTTTAAATCTAAGTATTAATACTACGTTGATGTACTTTTGAAATTGGAGAGCTACTTTTTACTAAAAGTACATCTCCCTTATATAATTAAGTATAATGCAGACCTGCTCAAAAACTTAGTATAATTAAAGAAGTCTTATGCCATAAATGATGATGATGAGAGCTGCTTATGTGAATGTCTATAGTGGTTTTCTCTACCAGTGTCACTGTATTAGACAACTGTTATCAAACTTAGCAATAATGATGCATTAATCTGCCAATCAAGTGTGGAAGCTGGCTATGTGTATAGGCATAGTAAACACATATCATCATCATCCTCATTATCATTTATTTATATAGTGTCACTAATAGCGCAGCGCTGTACAGAGAACCCATTCACATCAGTCCCTACCCTATTGGAGCTTACAGTCTAAATTCCCTAATATAGACACACACTCACACACAGACAGAGAGGGAGAGACTAGGATCAATTTTGATAGCAGCCAATTAACCTAACAGTATGTTTTTTGGAGTGTGGGAGGAAACCACAGCACCCGGAGGAAACCCACGCAAACACAGGGAGAACATACAAACTTCACACAGATAAGGCCATTGTTGATATAAGTACTGGCTCTGCTTACCATTGTCCAGTCTAGTACATAACTGTATTAATGCTGTGAAATATTATTACTTTGAATGCCTTAAATATGCAAGAGCGCATTTGGGTAAGTTTATGCTAATAAAAGATATATGCACTTTTCTTGCCTACCCATACTATTTAATAACCACCAAAAATTAAGCAATATGTAAGCACTGCTTCCAGTTGAAATCAGTCTGTCTGTCTATCTATCTATCTATCTATCTATCTATCTATCTATCTATCTATCTATCTATCTATCTATCTATCGGTCTGTCTATCTTTAAAACTGAAAGACATCCATTAAAAATACACAATGACAGCATATTTAGTGTGTAATTGATGCTAAAATACAATTCTCACTCTCCTAATATAGCTGATTTTTGACAATGAACTGCATTTTTCATGTGAAGCATTTGATGTCATAAAGATGTAAACCTCACAAAGCAATTCTGTCACTGGTCAGTTTGCTTGACAGACATCTGACTTTAAGGTACTAGCCAATGGAAACATGGTGACATGTAAATATGAAAGCACATTAGGACAAAATATGCAATAAGATAGAGGCAAAGGGTGATGGCTGCTGGGAATGTATTTCATTGATCCCAGAACACCTTTAAATCTAAGTATTAATACTACGTTGATGTACTTTTGAAATTGGAGAGCTACTTTTTACTAAAAGTACATCTCCCTTATATAATTAAGTATAATGCAGACCTGCTCAAAAACTTAGTATAATTAAAGAAGTCTTATGCCATAAATGATGATGATGAGAGCTGCTTATGTGAATGTCTATAGTGGTTTTCTCTACCAGTGTCACTGTATTAGACAACTGTTATCAAACTTAGCAATAATGATGCATTAATCTGCCAATCAAGTGTGGAAGTTGGCTATGTGTATAGGCATAGTAAACACATATCATCATCATCCTCATTATCATTTATTTATATAGTGTCACTAATAGCGCAGCGCTGTACAGAGAACCCATTCACATCAGTCCCTACCCTATTGGAGCTTACAGTCTAAATTCCCTAATATAGACACACACTCACACACAGACAGAGAGGGAGAGACTAGGATCAATTTTGATAGCAGCCAATTAACCTAACAGTATGTTTTTTGGAGTGTGGGAGGAAACCACAGCACCCGGAGGAAACCCACGCAAACACAGGGAGAACATACAAACTTCACACAGATAAGGCCATTGTTGATATAAGTACTGGCTCTGCTTACCATTGTCCAGTCTAGTACATAACTGTATTAATGCTGTGAAATATTATTACTTTGAATGCCTTAAATATGCAAGAGCGCATTTGGGTAAGTTTATGCTAATAAAAGATATATGCACTTTTCTTGCCTACCCATACTATTTAATAACCACCAAAAATTAAGCAATATGTAAGCACTGCTTCCAGTTGAAATCAGTCTGTCTGTCTATCTATCTATCTATCTATCTATCTATCTATCTATCTATCTATCTATCTATCTATCTATCGGTCTGTCTATCTTTAAAACTGAAAGACATCCATTAAAAATACACAATGACAGCATATTTAGTGTGTAATTGATGCTAAAACACAATTCTCACTCTCCTAATATAGCTGATTTTTGACAATGAACTGCATTTTTCATGTGAAGCATTTGATGTCATAAAGATGTAAACCTCACAAAGCAATTCTGTCACTGGTCAGTTTGCTTGACAGACATCTGACTTTAAGGTACTAGCCAATGGAAACATGGTGACATGTAAATATGAAAGCACATTAGGACAAAATATGCAATAAGATAGAGGAAAAGGGTGATGGCTGCTGGGAATGTATTTCATTGATCCCAGAACACCTTTAAATCTAAGTATTAATACTACGTTGATGTACTTTTGAAATTGGAGAGCTACTTTTTACTAAAAGTACATCTCCCTTATATAATTAAGTATAATGCAGACCTGCTCAAAAACTTAGTATAATTAAAGAAGTCTTATGCCATAAATGATGATGATGAGAGCTGCTTATGTGAATGTCTATAGTGGTTTTCTCTACCAGTGTCACTGTATTAGACAACTGTTATCAAACTTAGCAATAATGATGCATTAATCTGCCAATCAAGTGTGGAAGCTGGCTATGTGTATAGGCATAGTAAACACATATCATCATCATCCTCATTATCATTTATTTATATAGTGTCACTAATAGCGCAGCGCTGTACAGAGAACCCATTCACATCAGTCCCTACCCTATTGGAGCTTACAGTCTAAATTCCCTAATATAGACACACACTCACACACAGACAGAGAGGGAGAGACTAGGATCAATTTTGATAGCAGCCAATTAACCTAACAGTATGTTTTTTGGAGTGTGGGAGGAAACCACAGCACCCGGAGGAAACCCACGCAAACACAGGGAGAACATACAAACTTCACACAGATAAGGCCATTGTTGATATAAGTACTGGCTCTGCTTACCATTGTCCAGTCTAGTACATAACTGTATTAATGCTGTGAAATATTATTACTTTGAATGCCTTAAATATGCAAGAGCGCATTTGGGTAAGTTTATGCTAATAAAAGATATATGCACTTTTCTTGCCTACCCATACTATTTAATAACCACCAAAAATTAAGCAATATGTAAGCACTGCTTCCAGTTGAAATCAGTCTGTCTGTCTGTCTATCTATCTATCTATCTATCTATCTATCTATCTATCTATCTATCTATCGGTCTGTCTATCTTTAAAACTGAAAGACATCCATTAAAAATACACAATGACAGCATATTTAGTGTGTAATTGATGCTAAAACACAATTCTCACTCTCCTAATATAGCTGATTTTTGACAATGAACTGCATTTTTCATGTGAAGCATTTGATGTCATAAAGATGTAAACCTCACAAAGCAATTCTGTCACTGGTCAGTTTGCTTGACAGACATCTGACTTTAAGGTACTAGCCAATGGAAACATGGTGACATGTAAATATGAAAGCACATTAGGACAAAATATGCAATAAGATAGAGGAAAAGGGTGATGGCTGCTGGGAATGTATTTCATTGATCCCAGAACACCTTTAAATCTAAGTATTAATACTACGTTGATGTACTTTTGAAATTGGAGAGCTACTTTTTACTAAAAGTACATCTCCCTTATATAATTAAGTATAATGCAGACCTGCTCAAAAACTTAGTATAATTAAAGAAGTCTTATGCCATAAATGATGATGATGAGAGCTGCTTATGTGAATGTCTATAGTGGTTTTCTCTACCAGTGTCACTGTATTAGACAACTGTTATCAAACTTAGCAATAATGATGCATTAATCTGCCAATCAAGTGTGGAAGCTGGCTATGTGTATAGGCATAGTAAACACATATCATCATCATCCTCATTATCATTTATTTATATAGTGTCACTAATAGCGCAGCGCTGTACAGAGAACCCATTCACATCAGTCCCTACCCTATTGGAGCTTACAGTCTAAATTCCCTAATATAGACACACACTCACACACAGACAGAGAGGGAGAGACTAGGATCAATTTTGATAGCAGCCAATTAACCTAACAGTATGTTTTTTGGAGTGTGGGAGGAAACCACAGCACCCGGAGGAAACCCACGCAAACACAGGGAGAACATACAAACTTCACACAGATAAGGCCATTGTTGATATAAGTACTGGCTCTGCTTACCATTGTCCAGTCTAGTACATAACTGTATTAATGCTGTGAAATATTATTACTTTGAATGCCTTAAATATGCAAGAGCGCATTTGGGTAAGTTTATGCTAATAAAAGATATATGCACTTTTCTTGCCTACCCATACTATTTAATAACCACCAAAAATTAAGCAATATGTAAGCACTGCTTCCAGTTGAAATCAGTCTGTCTGTCTATCTATCTATCTATCTATCTATCTATCTATCTATCTATCTATCTATCTATCTATCTATCTATCGGTCTGTCTATCTTAAAACTGAAAGACATCCATTAAAAATACACAATGACAGCATATTTAGTGTGTAATTGATGCTAAAACACAATTCTCACTCTCCTAATATAGCTGATTTTTGACAATGAACTGCATTTTTCATGTGAAGCATTTGATGTCATAAAGATGTAAACCTCACAAAGCAATTCTGTCACTGGTCAGTTTGCTTGACAGACATCTGACTTTAAGGTACTAGCCAATGGAAACATGGTGACATGTAAATATGAAAGCACATTAGGACAAAATATGCAATAAGATAGAGGCAAAGGGTGATGGCTGCTGGGAATGTATTTCATTGATCCCAGAACACCTTTAAATCTAAGTATTAATACTACGTTGATGTACTTTTGAAATTGGAGAGCTACTTTTTACTAAAAGTACATCTCCCTTATATAATTAAGTATAATGCAGACCTGCTCAAAAACTTAGTATAATTAAAGAAGTCTTATGCCATAAATGATGATGATGAGAGCTGCTTATGTGAATGTCTATAGTGGTTTTCTCTACCAGTGTCACTGTATTAGACAACTGTTATCAAACTTAGCAATAATGATGCATTAATCTGCCAATCAAGTGTGGAAGCTGGCTATGTGTATAGGCATAGTAAACACATATCATCATCATCCTCATTATCATTTATTTATATAGTGTCACTAATAGCGCAGCGCTGTACAGAGAACCCATTCACATCAGTCCCTACCCTATTGGAGCTTACAGTCTAAATTCCCTAATATAGACACACACTCACACACAGACAGAGAGGGAGAGACTAGGATCAATTTTGATAGCAGCCAATTAACCTAACAGTATGTTTTTTGGAGTGTGGGAGGAAACCACAGCACCCGGAGGAAACCCACGCAAACACAGGGAGAACATACAAACTTCACACAGATAAGGCCATTGTTGATATAAGTACTGGCTCTGCTTACCATTGTCCAGTCTAGTACATAACTGTATTAATGCTGTGAAATATTATTACTTTGAATGCCTTAAATATGCAAGAGCGCATTTGGGTAAGTTTATGCTAATAAAAGATATATGCACTTTTCTTGCCTACCCATACTATTTAATAACCACCAAAAATTAAGCAATATGTAAGCACTGCTTCCAGTTGAAATCAGTCTGTCTGTCTATCTATCTATCTATCTATCTATCTATCTATCTATCTATCTATCTATCTATCTATCTATCTATCGGTCTGTCTATCTTTAAAACTGAAAGACATCCATTAAAAATACACAATGACAGCATATTTAGTGTGTAATTGATGCTAAAATACAATTCTCACTCTCCTAATATAGCTGATTTTTGACAATGAACTGCATTTTTCATGTGAAGCATTTGATGTCATAAAGATGTAAACCTCACAAAGCAATTCTGTCACTGGTCAGTTTGCTTGACAGACATCTGACTTTAAGGTACTAGCCAATGGAAACATGGTGGCATGTAAATATGAAAGCACATTAGGACAAAATATGCAATAAGATAGAGGCAAAGGGTGATGGCTGCTGGGAATGTATTCATTGATCCCAGAACACCTTTAAATCTAAGTATTAATACTACGTTGATGTACTTTTGAAATTGGAGAGCTACTTTTTACTAAAAGTACATCTCCCTTATATAATTAAGTATAATGCAGACCTGCTCAAAAACTTAGTATAATTAAAGAAGTCTTATGCCATAAATGATGATGATGAGAGCTGCTTATGTGAATGTCTATAGTGGTTTTCTCTACCAGTGTCACTGTATTAGACAACTGTTATCAAACTTAGCAATAATGATGCATTAATCTGCCAATCAAGTGTGGAAGCTGGCTATGTGTATATGCATAGTAAACACATATCATCATCATCCTCATTATCATTTATTTATATAGTGTCACTAATAGCGCAGCGCTGTACAGAGAACCCATTCACATCAGTCCCTACCCTATTGGAGCTTACAGTCTAAATTCCCTAATATAGACACACACTCACACACAGACAGAGAGGGAGAGACTAGGATCAATTTTGATAGCAGCCAATTAACCTAACAGTATGTTTTTTGGAGTGTGGGAGGAAACCACAGCACCCGGAGGAAACCCACGCAAACACAGGGAGAACATACAAACTTCACACAGATAAGGCCATTGTTGATATAAGTACTGGCTCTGCTTACCATTGTCCAGTCTAGTACATAACTGTATTAATGCTGTGAAATATTATTACTTTGAATGCCTTAAATATGCAAGAGCGCATTTGGGTAAGTTTATGCTAATAAAAGATATATGCACTTTTCTTGCCTACCCATACTATTTAATAACCACCAAAAATTAAGCAATATGTAAGCACTGCTTCCAGTTGAAATCAGTCTGTCTGTCTATCTATCTATCTATCTATCTATCTATCTATCTATCTATCTATCTATCTATCTATCGGTCTGTCTATCTTTAAAACTGAAAGACATCCATTAAAAATACACAATGACAGCATATTTAGTGTGTAATTGATGCTAAAACACAATTCTCACTCTCCTAATATAGCTGATTTTTGACAATGAACTGCATTTTTCATGTGAAGCATTTGATGTCATAAAGATGTAAACCTCACAAAGCAATTCTGTCACTGGTCAGTTTGCTTGACAGACATCTGACTTTAAGGTACTAGCCAATGGAAACATGGTGACATGTAAATATGAAAGCACATTAGGACAAAATATGCAATAAGATAGAGGAAAAGGGTGATGGCTGCTGGGAATGTATTTCATTGATCCCAGAACACCTTTAAATCTAAGTATTAATACTACGTTGATGTACTTTTGAAATTGGAGAGCTACTTTTTACTAAAAGTACATCTCCCTTATATAATTAAGTATAATGCAGACCTGCTCAAAAACTTAGTATAATTAAAGAAGTCTTATGCCATAAATGATGATGATGAGAGCTGCTTATGTGAATGTCTATAGTGGTTTTCTCTACCAGTGTCACTGTATTAGACAACTGTTATCAAACTTAGCAATAATGATGCATTAATCTGCCAATCAAGTGTGGAAGCTGGCTATGTGTATAGGCATAGTAAACACATATCATCATCATCCTCATTATCATTTATTTATATAGTGTCACTAATAGCGCAGCGCTGTACAGAGAACCCATTCACATCAGTCCCTACCCTATTGGAGCTTACAGTCTAAATTCCCTAATATAGACACACACTCACACACAGACAGAGAGGGAGAGACTAGGATCAATTTTGATAGCAGCCAATTAACCTAACAGTATGTTTTTTGGAGTGTGGGAGGAAACCACAGCACCCGGAGGAAACCCACGCAAACACAGGGAGAACATACAAACTTCACACAGATAAGGCCATTGTTGATATAAGTACTGGCTCTGCTTACCATTGTCCAGTCTAGTACATAACTGTATTAATGCTGTGAAATATTATTACTTTGAATGCCTTAAATATGCAAGAGCGCATTTGGGTAAGTTTATGCTAATAAAAGATATATGCACTTTTCTTGCCTACCCATACTATTTAATAACCACCAAAAATTAAGCAATATGTAAGCACTGCTTCCAGTTGAAATCAGTCTGTCTGTCTGTCTATCTATCTATCTATCTATCTATCTATCTATCTATCTATCTATCTATCGGTCTGTCTATCTTTAAAACTGAAAGACATCCATTAAAAATACACAATGACAGCATATTTAGTGTGTAATTGATGCTAAAACACAATTCTCACTCTCCTAATATAGCTGATTTTTGACAATGAACTGCATTTTTCATGTGAAGCATTTGATGTCATAAAGATGTAAACCTCACAAAGCAATTCTGTCACTGGTCAGTTTGCTTGACAGACATCTGACTTTAAGGTACTAGCCAATGGAAACATGGTGACATGTAAATATGAAAGCACATTAGGACAAAATATGCAATAAGATAGAGGAAAAGGGTGATGGCTGCTGGGAATGTATTTCATTGATCCCAGAACACCTTTAAATCTAAGTATTAATACTACGTTGATGTACTTTTGAAATTGGAGAGCTACTTTTTACTAAAAGTACATCTCCCTTATATAATTAAGTATAATGCAGACCTGCTCAAAAACTTAGTATAATTAAAGAAGTCTTATGCCATAAATGATGATGATGAGAGCTGCTTATGTGAATGTCTATAGTGGTTTTCTCTACCAGTGTCACTGTATTAGACAACTGTTATCAAACTTAGCAATAATGATGCATTAATCTGCCAATCAAGTGTGGAAGCTGGCTATGTGTATAGGCATAGTAAACACATATCATCATCATCCTCATTATCATTTATTTATATAGTGTCACTAATAGCGCAGCGCTGTACAGAGAACCCATTCACATCAGTCCCTACCCTATTGGAGCTTACAGTCTAAATTCCCTAATATAGACACACACTCACACACAGACAGAGAGGGAGAGACTAGGATCAATTTTGATAGCAGCCAATTAACCTAACAGTATGTTTTTTGGAGTGTGGGAGGAAACCACAGCACCCGGAGGAAACCCACGCAAACACAGGGAGAACATACAAACTTCACACAGATAAGGCCATTGTTGATATAAGTACTGGCTCTGCTTACCATTGTCCAGTCTAGTACATAACTGTATTAATGCTGTGAAATATTATTACTTTGAATGCCTTAAATATGCAAGAGCGCATTTGGGTAAGTTTATGCTAATAAAAGATATATGCACTTTTCTTGCCTACCCATACTATTTAATAACCACCAAAAATTAAGCAATATGTAAGCACTGCTTCCAGTTGAAATCAGTCTGTCTGTCTATCTATCTATCTATCTATCTATCTATCTATCTATCTATCTATCTATCTATCTATCTATCTATCTATCGGTCTGTCTATCTTTAAAACTGAAAGACATCCATTAAAAATACACAATGACAGCATATTTAGTGTGTAATTGATGCTAAAACACAATTCTCACTCTCCTAATATAGCTGATTTTTGACAATGAACTGCATTTTTCATGTGAAGCATTTGATGTCATAAAGATGTAAACCTCACAAAGCAATTCTGTCACTGGTCAGTTTGCTTGACAGACATCTGACTTTAAGGTACTAGCCAATGGAAACATGGTGACATGTAAATATGAAAGCACATTAGGACAAAATATGCAATAAGATAGAGGCAAAGGGTGATGGCTGCTGGGAATGTATTTCATTGATCCCAGAACACCTTTAAATCTAAGTATTAATACTACGTTGATGTACTTTTGAAATTGGAGAGCTACTTTTTACTAAAAGTACATCTCCCTTATATAATTAAGTATAATGCAGACCTGCTCAAAAACTTAGTATAATTAAAGAAGTCTTATGCCATAAATGATGATGATGAGAGCTGCTTATGTGAATGTCTATAGTGGTTTTCTCTACCAGTGTCACTGTATTAGACAACTGTTATCAAACTTAGCAATAATGATGCATTAATCTGCCAATCAAGTGTGGAAGCTGGCTATGTGTATAGGCATAGTAAACACATATCATCATCATCCTCATTATCATTTATTTATATAGTGTCACTAATAGCGCAGCGCTGTACAGAGAACCCATTCACATCAGTCCCTACCCTATTGGAGCTTACAGTCTAAATTCCCTAATATAGACACACACTCACACACAGACAGAGAGGGAGAGACTAGGATCAATTTTGATAGCAGCCAATTAACCTAACAGTATGTTTTTTGGAGTGTGGGAGGAAACCACAGCACCCGGAGGAAACCCACGCAAACACAGGGAGAACATACAAACTTCACACAGATAAGGCCATTGTTGATATAAGTACTGGCTCTGCTTACCATTGTCCAGTCTAGTACATAACTGTATTAATGCTGTGAAATATTATTACTTTGAATGCCTTAAATATGCAAGAGCGCATTTGGGTAAGTTTATGCTAATAAAAGATATATGCACTTTTCTTGCCTACCCATACTATTTAATAACCACCAAAAATTAAGCAATATGTAAGCACTGCTTCCAGTTGAAATCAGTCTGTCTGTCTGTCTATCTATCTATCTATCTATCTATCTATCTATCTATCTATCTATCTATCGGTCTGTCTATCTTTAAAACTGAAAGACATCCATTAAAAATACACAATGACAGCATATTTAGTGTGTAATTGATGCTAAAACACAATTCTCACTCTCCTAATATAGCTGATTTTTGACAATGAACTGCATTTTTCATGTGAAGCATTTGATGTCATAAAGATGTAAACCTCACAAAGCAATTCTGTCACTGGTCAGTTTGCTTGACAGACATCTGACTTTAAGGTACTAGCCAATGGAAACATGGTGACATGTAAATATGAAAGCACATTAGGACAAAATATGCAATAAGATAGAGGCAAAGGGTGATGGCTGCTGGGAATGTATTTCATTGATCCCAGAACACCTTTAAATCTAAGTATTAATACTACGTTGATGTACTTTTGAAATTGGAGAGCTACTTTTTACTAAAAGTACATCTCCCTTATATAATTAAGTATAATGCAGACCTGCTCAAAAACTTAGTATAATTAAAGAAGTCTTATGCCATAAATGATGATGATGAGAGCTGCTTATGTGAATGTCTATAGTGGTTTTCTCTACCAGTGTCACTGTATTAGACAACTGTTATCAAACTTAGCAATAATGATGCATTAATCTGCCAATCAAGTGTGGAAGCTGGCTATGTGTATAGGCATAGTAAACACATATCATCATCATCCTCATTATCATTTATTTATATAGTGTCACTAATAGCGCAGCGCTGTACAGAGAACCCATTCACATCAGTCCCTACCCTATTGGAGCTTACAGTCTAAATTCCCTAATATAGACACACACTCACACACAGACAGAGAGGGAGAGACTAGGATCAATTTTGATAGCAGCCAATTAACCTAACAGTATGTTTTTTGGAGTGTGGGAGGAAACCACAGCACCCGGAGGAAACCCACGCAAACACAGGGAGAACATACAAACTTCACACAGATAAGGCCATTGTTGATATAAGTACTGGCTCTGCTTACCATTGTCCAGTCTAGTACATAACTGTATTAATGCTGTGAAATATTATTACTTTGAATGCCTTAAATATGCAAGAGCGCATTTGGGTAAGTTTATGCTAATAAAAGATATATGCACTTTTCTTGCCTACCCATACTATTTAATAACCACCAAAAATTAAGCAATATGTAAGCACTGCTTCCAGTTGAAATCAGTCTGTCTGTCTATCTATCTATCTATCTATCTATCTATCTATCTATCTATCTATCTATCTATCTATCGGTCTGTCTATCTTTAAAACTGAAAGACATCCATTAAAAATACACAATGACAGCATATTTAGTGTGTAATTGATGCTAAAACACAATTCTCACTCTCCTAATATAGCTGATTTTTGACAATGAACTGCATTTTTCATGTGAAGCATTTGATGTCATAAAGATGTAAACCTCACAAAGCAATTCTGTCACTGGTCAGTTTGCTTGACAGACATCTGACTTTAAGGTACTAGCCAATGGAAACATGGTGACATGTAAATATGAAAGCACATTAGGACAAAATATGCAATAAGATAGAGGCAAAGGGTGATGGCTGCTGGGAATGTATTTCATTGATCCCAGAACACCTTTAAATCTAAGTATTAATACTACGTTGATGTACTTTTGAAATTGGAGAGCTACTTTTTACTAAAAGTACATCTCCCTTATATAATTAAGTATAATGCAGACCTGCTCAAAAACTTAGTATAATTAAAGAAGTCTTATGCCATAAATGATGATGATGAGAGCTGCTTATGTGAATGTCTATAGTGGTTTTCTCTACCAGTGTCACTGTATTAGACAACTGTTATCAAACTTAGCAATAATGATGCATTAATCTGCCAATCAAGTGTGGAAGCTGGCTATGTGTATAGGCATAGTAAACACATATCATCATCATCCTCATTATCATTTATTTATATAGTGTCACTAATAGCGCAGCGCTGTACAGAGAACCCATTCACATCAGTCCCTACCCTATTGGAGCTTACAGTCTAAATTCCCTAATATAGACACACACTCACACACAGACAGAGAGGGAGAGACTAGGATCAATTTTGATAGCAGCCAATTAACCTAACAGTATGTTTTTTGGAGTGTGGGAGGAAACCACAGCACCCGGAGGAAACCCACGCAAACACAGGGAGAACATACAAACTTCACACAGATAAGGCCATTGTTGATATAAGTACTGGCTCTGCTTACCATTGTCCAGTCTAGTACATAACTGTATTAATGCTGTGAAATATTATTACTTTGAATGCCTTAAATATGCAAGAGCGCATTTGGGTAAGTTTATGCTAATAAAAGATATATGCACTTTTCTTGCCTACCCATACTATTTAATAACCACCAAAAATTAAGCAATATGTAAGCACTGCTTCCAGTTGAAATCAGTCTGTCTGTCTATCTATCTATCTATCTATCTATCTATCTATCTATCTATCTATCTATCTATCTATCTATCTATCGGTCTGTCTATCTTTAAAACTGAAAGACATCCATTAAAAATACACAATGACAGCATATTTAGTGTGTAATTGATGCTAAAACACAATTCTCACTCTCCTAATATAGCTGATTTTTGACAATGAACTGCATTTTTCATGTGAAGCATTTGATGTCATAAAGATGTAAACCTCACAAAGCAATTCTGTCACTGGTCAGTTTGCTTGACAGACATCTGACTTTAAGGTACTAGCCAATGGAAACATGGTGACATGTAAATATGAAAGCACATTAGGACAAAATATGCAATAAGATAGAGGAAAAGGGTGATGGCTGCTGGGAATGTATTTCATTGATCCCAGAACACCTTTAAATCTAAGTATTAATACTACGTTGATGTACTTTTGAAATTGGAGAGCTACTTTTTACTAAAAGTACATCTCCCTTATATAATTAAGTATAATGCAGACCTGCTCAAAAACTTAGTATAATTAAAGAAGTCTTATGCCATAAATGATGATGATGAGAGCTGCTTATGTGAATGTCTATAGTGGTTTTCTCTACCAGTGTCACTGTATTAGACAACTGTTATCAAACTTAGCAATAATGATGCATTAATCTGCCAATCAAGTGTGGAAGCTGGCTATGTGTATAGGCATAGTAAACACATATCATCATCATCCTCATTATCATTTATTTATATAGTGTCACTAATAGCGCAGCGCTGTACAGAGAACCCATTCACATCAGTCCCTACCCTATTGGAGCTTACAGTCTAAATTCCCTAATATAGACACACACTCACACACAGACAGAGAGGGAGAGACTAGGATCAATTTTGATAGCAGCCAATTAACCTAACAGTATGTTTTTTGGAGTGTGGGAGGAAACCACAGCACCCGGAGGAAACCCACGCAAACACAGGGAGAACATACAAACTTCACACAGATAAGGCCATTGTTGATATAAGTACTGGCTCTGCTTACCATTGTCCAGTCTAGTACATAACTGTATTAATGCTGTGAAATATTATTACTTTGAATGCCTTAAATATGCAAGAGCGCATTTGGGTAAGTTTATGCTAATAAAAGATATATGCACTTTTCTTGCCTACCCATACTATTTAATAACCACCAAAAATTAAGCAATATGTAAGCACTGCTTCCAGTTGAAATCAGTCTGTCTGTCTGTCTATCTATCTATCTATCTATCTATCTATCTATCTATCTATCTATCTATCGGTCTGTCTATCTTTAAAACTGAAAGACATCCATTAAAAATACACAATGACAGCATATTTAGTGTGTAATTGATGCTAAAACACAATTCTCACTCTCCTAATATAGCTGATTTTTGACAATGAACTGCATTTTTCATGTGAAGCATTTGATGTCATAAAGATGTAAACCTCACAAAGCAATTCTGTCACTGGTCAGTTTGCTTGACAGACATCTGACTTTAAGGTACTAGCCAATGGAAACATGGTGACATGTAAATATGAAAGCACATTAGGACAAAATATGCAATAAGATAGAGGAAAAGGGTGATGGCTGCTGGGAATGTATTTCATTGATCCCAGAACACCTTTAAATCTAAGTATTAATACTACGTTGATGTACTTTTGAAATTGGAGAGCTACTTTTTACTAAAAGTACATCTCCCTTATATAATTAAGTATAATGCAGACCTGCTCAAAAACTTAGTATAATTAAAGAAGTCTTATGCCATAAATGATGATGATGAGAGCTGCTTATGTGAATGTCTATAGTGGTTTTCTCTACCAGTGTCACTGTATTAGACAACTGTTATCAAACTTAGCAATAATGATGCATTAATCTGCCAATCAAGTGTGGAAGCTGGCTATGTGTATAGGCATAGTAAACACATATCATCATCATCCTCATTATCATTTATTTATATAGTGTCACTAATAGCGCAGCGCTGTACAGAGAACCCATTCACATCAGTCCCTACCCTATTGGAGCTTACAGTCTAAATTCCCTAATATAGACACACACTCACACACAGACAGAGAGGGAGAGACTAGGATCAATTTTGATAGCAGCCAATTAACCTAACAGTATGTTTTTTGGAGTGTGGGAGGAAACCACAGCACCCGGAGGAAACCCACGCAAACACAGGGAGAACATACAAACTTCACACAGATAAGGCCATTGTTGATATAAGTACTGGCTCTGCTTACCATTGTCCAGTCTAGTACATAACTGTATTAATGCTGTGAAATATTATTACTTTGAATGCCTTAAATATGCAAGAGCGCATTTGGGTAAGTTTATGCTAATAAAAGATATATGCACTTTTCTTGCCTACCCATACTATTTAATAACCACCAAAAATTAAGCAATATGTAAGCACTGCTTCCAGTTGAAATCAGTCTGTCTGTCTGTCTATCTATCTATCTATCTATCTATCTATCTATCTATCTATCTATCTATCTATCTATCGGTCTGTCTATCTTTAAAACTGAAAGACATCCATTAAAAATACACAATGACAGCATATTTAGTGTGTAATTGATGCTAAAACACAATTCTCACTCTCCTAATATAGCTGATTTTTGACAATGAACTGCATTTTTCATGTGAAGCATTTGATGTCATAAAGATGTAAACCTCACAAAGCAATTCTGTCACTGGTCAGTTTGCTTGACAGACATCTGACTTTAAGGTACTAGCCAATGGAAACATGGTGACATGTAAATATGAAAGCACATTAGGACAAAATATGCAATAAGATAGAGGAAAAGGGTGATGGCTGCTGGGAATGTATTTCATTGATCCCAGAACACCTTTAAATCTAAGTATTAATACTACGTTGATGTACTTTTGAAATTGGAGAGCTACTTTTTACTAAAAGTACATCTCCCTTATATAATTAAGTATAATGCAGACCTGCTCAAAAACTTAGTATAATTAAAGAAGTCTTATGCCATAAATGATGATGATGAGAGCTGCTTATGTGAATGTCTATAGTAGTTTTCTCTACCAGTGTCACTGTATTAGACAACTGTTATCAAACTTAGCAATAATGATGCATTAATCTGCCAATCAAGTGTGGAAGCTGGCTATGTGTATAGGCATAGTAAACACATATCATCATCATCCTCATTATCATTTATTTATATAGTGTCACTAATAGCGCAGCGCTGTACAGAGAACCCATTCACATCAGTCCCTACCCTATTGGAGCTTACAGTCTAAATTCCCTAATATAGACACACACTCACACACAGACAGAGAGGGAGAGACTAGGATCAATTTTGATAGCAGCCAATTAACCTAACAGTATGTTTTTTGGAGTGTGGGAGGAAACCACAGCACCCGGAGGAAACCCACGCAAACACAGGGAGAACATACAAACTTCACACAGATAAGGCCATTGTTGATATAAGTACTGGCTCTGCTTACCATTGTCCAGTCTAGTACATAACTGTATTAATGCTGTGAAATATTATTACTTTGAATGCCTTAAATATGCAAGAGCGCATTTGGGTAAGTTTATGCTAATAAAAGATATATGCACTTTTCTTGCCTACCCATACTATTTAATAACCACCAAAAATTAAGCAATATGTAAGCACTGCTTCCAGTTGAAATCAGTCTGTCTGTCTGTCTATCTATCTATCTATCTATCTATCTATCTATCTATCTATCTATCTATCTATCTATCGGTCTGTCTATCTTTAAAACTGAAAGACATCCATTAAAAATACACAATGACAGCATATTTAGTGTGTAATTGATGCTAAAACACAATTCTCACTCTCCTAATATAGCTGATTTTTGACAATGAACTGCATTTTTCATGTGAAGCATTTGATGTCATAAAGATGTAAACCTCACAAAGCAATTCTGTCACTGGTCAGTTTGCTTGACAGACATCTGACTTTAAGGTACTAGCCAATGGAAACATGGTGACATGTAAATATGAAAGCACATTAGGACAAAATATGCAATAAGATAGAGGAAAAGGGTGATGGCTGCTGGGAATGTATTTCATTGATCCCAGAACACCTTTAAATCTAAGTATTAATACTACGTTGATGTACTTTTGAAATTGGAGAGCTACTTTTTACTAAAAGTACATCTCCCTTATATAATTAAGTATAATGCAGACCTGCTCAAAAACTTAGTATAATTAAAGAAGTCTTATGCCATAAATGATGATGATGAGAGCTGCTTATGTGAATGTCTATAGTGGTTTTCTCTACCAGTGTCACTGTATTAGACAACTGTTATCAAACTTAGCAATAATGATGCATTAATCTGCCAATCAAGTGTGGAAGCTGGCTATGTGTATAGGCATAGTAAACACATATCATCATCATCCTCATTATCATTTATTTATATAGTGTCACTAATAGCGCAGCGCTGTACAGAGAACCCATTCACATCAGTCCCTACCCTATTGGAGCTTACAGTCTAAATTCCCTAATATAGACACACACTCACACACAGACAGAGAGGGAGAGACTAGGATCAATTTTGATAGCAGCCAATTAACCTAACAGTATGTTTTTTGGAGTGTGGGAGGAAACCACAGCACCCGGAGGAAACCCACGCAAACACAGGGAGAACATACAAACTTCACACAGATAAGGCCATTGTTGATATAAGTACTGGCTCTGCTTACCATTGTCCAGTCTAGTACATAACTGTATTAATGCTGTGAAATATTATTACTTTGAATGCCTTAAATATGCAAGAGCGCATTTGGGTAAGTTTATGCTAATAAAAGATATATGCACTTTTCTTGCCTACCCATACTATTTAATAACCACCAAAAATTAAGCAATATGTAAGCACTGCTTCCAGTTGAAATCAGTCTGTCTGTCTATCTATCTATCTATCTATCTATCTATCTATCTATCTATCTATCTATCTATCTATCTATCTATCGGTCTGTCTATCTTTAAAACTGAAAGACATCCATTAAAAATACACAATGACAGCATATTTAGTGTGTAATTGATGCTAAAACACAATTCTCACTCTCCTAATATAGCTGATTTTTGACAATGAACTGCATTTTTCATGTGAAGCATTTGATGTCATAAAGATGTAAACCTCACAAAGCAATTCTGTCACTGGTCAGTTTGCTTGACAGACATCTGACTTTAAGGTACTAGCCAATGGAAACATGGTGACATGTAAATATGAAAGCACATTAGGACAAAATATGCAATAAGATAGAGGCAAAGGGTGATGGCTGCTGGGAATGTATTTCATTGATCCCAGAACACCTTTAAATCTAAGTATTAATACTACGTTGATGTACTTTTGAAATTGGAGAGCTACTTTTTACTAAAAGTACATCTCCCTTATATAATTAAGTATAATGCAGACCTGCTCAAAAACTTAGTATAATTAAAGAAGTCTTATGCCATAAATGATGATGATGAGAGCTGCTTATGTGAATGTCTATAGTGGTTTTCTCTACCAGTGTCACTGTATTAGACAACTGTTATCAAACTTAGCAATAATGATGCATTAATCTGCCAATCAAGTGTGGAAGCTGGCTATGTGTATAGGCATAGTAAACACATATCATCATCATCCTCATTATCATTTATTTATATAGTGTCACTAATAGCGCAGCGCTGTACAGAGAACCCATTCACATCAGTCCCTACCCTATTGGAGCTTACAGTCTAAATTCCCTAATATAGACACACACTCACACACAGACAGAGAGGGAGAGACTAGGATCAATTTTGATAGCAGCCAATTAACCTAACAGTATGTTTTTTGGAGTGTGGGAGGAAACCACAGCACCCGGAGGAAACCCACGCAAACACAGGGAGAACATACAAACTTCACACAGATAAGGCCATTGTTGATATAAGTACTGGCTCTGCTTACCATTGTCCAGTCTAGTACATAACTGTATTAATGCTGTGAAATATTATTACTTTGAATGCCTTAAATATGCAAGAGCGCATTTGGGTAAGTTTATGCTAATAAAAGATATATGCACTTTTCTTGCCTACCCATACTATTTAATAACCACCAAAAATTAAGCAATATGTAAGCACTGCTTCCAGTTGAAATCAGTCTGTCTGTCTATCTATCTATCTATCTATCTATCTATCTATCTATCTATCTATCTATCTATCTATCTGTCTGTCTATCTTTAAAACTGAAAGACATCCATTAAAAATACACAATGACAGCATATTTAGTGTGTAATTGATGCTAAAACACAATTCTCACTCTCCTAATATAGCTGATTTTTGACAATGAACTGCATTTTTCATGTGAAGCATTTGATGTCATAAAGATGTAAACCTCACAAAGCAATTCTGTCACTGGTCAGTTTGCTTGACAGACATCTGACTTTAAGGTACTAGCCAATGGAAACATGGTGACATGTAAATATGAAAGCACATTAGGACAAAATATGCAATAAGATAGAGGCAAAGGGTGATGGCTGCTGGGAATGTATTTCATTGATCCCAGAACACCTTTAAATCTAAGTATTAATACTACGTTGATGTACTTTTGAAATTGGAGAGCTACTTTTTACTAAAAGTACATCTCCCTTATATAATTAAGTATAATGCAGACCTGCTCAAAAACTTAGTATAATTAAAGAAGTCTTATGCCATAAATGATGATGATGAGAGCTGCTTATGTGAATGTCTATAGTGGTTTTCTCTACCAGTGTCACTGTATTAGACAACTGTTATCAAACTTAGCAATAATGATGCATTAATCTGCCAATCAAGTGTGGAAGCTGGCTATGTGTATAGGCATAGTAAACACATATCATCATCATCCTCATTATCATTTATTTATATAGTGTCACTAATAGCGCAGCGCTGTACAGAGAACCCATTCACATCAGTCCCTACCCTATTGGAGCTTACAGTCTAAATTCCCTAATATAGACACACACTCACACACAGACAGAGAGGGAGAGACTAGGATCAATTTTGATAGCAGCCAATTAACCTAACAGTATGTTTTTTGGAGTGTGGGAGGAAACCACAGCACCCGGAGGAAACCCACGCAAACACAGGGAGAACATACAAACTTCACACAGATAAGGCCATTGTTGATATAAGTACTGGCTCTGCTTACCATTGTCCAGTCTAGTACATAACTGTATTAATGCTGTGAAATATTATTACTTTGAATGCCTTAAATATGCAAGAGCGCATTTGGGTAAGTTTATGCTAATAAAAGATATATGCACTTTTCTTGCCTACCCATACTATTTAATAACCACCAAAAATTAAGCAATATGTAAGCACTGCTTCCAGTTGAAATCAGTCTGTCTGTCTGTCTATCTATCTATCTATCTATCTATCTATCTATCTATCTATCTATCGGTCTGTCTATCTTTAAAACTGAAAGACATCCATTAAAAATACACAATGACAGCATATTTAGTGTGTAATTGATGCTAAAACACAATTCTCACTCTCCTAATATAGCTGATTTTTGACAATGAACTGCATTTTTCATGTGAAGCATTTGATGTCATAAAGATGTAAACCTCACAAAGCAATTCTGTCACTGGTCAGTTTGCTTGACAGACATCTGACTTTAAGGTACTAGCCAATGGAAACATGGTGACATGTAAATATGAAAGCACATTAGGACAAAATATGCAATAAGATAGAGGAAAAGGGTGATGGCTGCTGGGAATGTATTTCATTGATCCCAGAACACCTTTAAATCTAAGTATTAATACTACGTTGATGTACTTTTGAAATTGGAGAGCTACTTTTTACTAAAAGTACATCTCCCTTATATAATTAAGTATAATGCAGACCTGCTCAAAAACTTAGTATAATTAAAGAAGTCTTATGCCATAAATGATGATGATGAGAGCTGCTTATGTGAATGTCTATAGTGGTTTTCTCTACCAGTGTCACTGTATTAGACAACTGTTATCAAACTTAGCAATAATGATGCATTAATCTGCCAATCAAGTGTGGAAGCTGGCTATGTGTATAGGCATAGTAAACACATATCATCATCATCCTCATTATCATTTATTTATATAGTGTCACTAATAGCGCAGCGCTGTACAGAGAACCCATTCACATCAGTCCCTACCCTATTGGAGCTTACAGTCTAAATTCCCTAATATAGACACACACTCACACACAGACAGAGAGGGAGAGACTAGGATCAATTTTGATAGCAGCCAATTAACCTAACAGTATGTTTTTTGGAGTGTGGGAGGAAACCACAGCACCCGGAGGAAACCCACGCAAACACAGGGAGAACATACAAACTTCACACAGATAAGGCCATTGTTGATATAAGTACTGGCTCTGCTTACCATTGTCCAGTCTAGTACATAACTGTATTAATGCTGTGAAATATTATTACTTTGAATGCCTTAAATATGCAAGAGCGCATTTGGGTAAGTTTATGCTAATAAAAGATATATGCACTTTTCTTGCCTACCCATACTATTTAATAACCACCAAAAATTAAGCAATATGTAAGCACTGCTTCCAGTTGAAATCAGTCTGTCTGTCTGTCTATCTATCTATCTATCTATCTATCTATCTATCTATCTATCTATCTATCTATCTATCTATCTATCGGTCTGTCTATCTTTAAAACTGAAAGACATCCATTAAAAATACACAATGACAGCATATTTAGTGTGTAATTGATGCTAAAACACAATTCTCACTCTCCTAATATAGCTGATTTTTGACAATGAACTGCATTTTTCATGTGAAGCATTTGATGTCATAAAGATGTAAACCTCACAAAGCAATTCTGTCACTGGTCAGTTTGCTTGACAGACATCTGACTTTAAGGTACTAGCCAATGGAAACATGGTGACATGTAAATATGAAAGCACATTAGGACAAAATATGCAATAAGATAGAGGCAAAGGGTGATGGCTGCTGGGAATGTATTTCATTGATCCCAGAACACCTTTAAATCTAAGTATTAATACTACGTTGATGTACTTTTGAAATTGGAGAGCTACTTTTTACTAAAAGTACATCTCCCTTATATAATTAAGTATAATGCAGACCTGCTCAAAAACTTAGTATAATTAAAGAAGTCTTATGCCATAAATGATGATGATGAGAGCTGCTTATGTGAATGTCTATAGTGGTTTTCTCTACCAGTGTCACTGTATTAGACAACTGTTATCAAACTTAGCAATAATGATGCATTAATCTGCCAATCAAGTGTGGAAGCTGGCTATGTGTATAGGCATAGTAAACACATATCATCATCATCCTCATTATCATTTATTTATATAGTGTCACTAATAGCGCAGCGCTGTACAGAGAACCCATTCACATCAGTCCCTACCCTATTGGAGCTTACAGTCTAAATTCCCTAATATAGACACACACTCACACACAGACAGAGAGGGAGAGACTAGGATCAATTTTGATAGCAGCCAATTAACCTAACAGTATGTTTTTTGGAGTGTGGGAGGAAACCACAGCACCCGGAGGAAACCCACGCAAACACAGGGAGAACATACAAACTTCACACAGATAAGGCCATTGTTGATATAAGTACTGGCTCTGCTTACCATTGTCCAGTCTAGTACATAACTGTATTAATGCTGTGAAATATTATTACTTTGAATGCCTTAAATATGCAAGAGCGCATTTGGGTAAGTTTATGCTAATAAAAGATATATGCACTTTTCTTGCCTACCCATACTATTTAATAACCACCAAAAATTAAGCAATATGTAAGCACTGCTTCCAGTTGAAATCAGTCTGTCTGTCTGTCTATCTATCTATCTATCTATCTATCTATCTATCTATCTATCTATCTATCTATCGGTCTGTCTATCTTTAAAACTGAAAGACATCCATTAAAAATACACAATGACAGCATATTTAGTGTGTAATTGATGCTAAAACACAATTCTCACTCTCCTAATATAGCTGATTTTTGACAATGAACTGCATTTTTCATGTGAAGCATTTGATGTCATAAAGATGTAAACCTCACAAAGCAATTCTGTCACTGGTCAGTTTGCTTGACAGACATCTGACTTTAAGGTACTAGCCAATGGAAACATGGTGACATGTAAATATGAAAGCACATTAGGACAAAATATGCAATAAGATAGAGGAAAAGGGTGATGGCTGCTGGGAATGTATTTCATTGATCCCAGAACACCTTTAAATCTAAGTATTAATACTACGTTGATGTACTTTTGAAATTGGAGAGCTACTTTTTACTAAAAGTACATCTCCCTTATATAATTAAGTATAATGCAGACCTGCTCAAAAACTTAGTATAATTAAAGAAGTCTTATGCCATAAATGATGATGATGAGAGCTGCTTATGTGAATGTCTATAGTGGTTTTCTCTACCAGTGTCACTGTATTAGACAACTGTTATCAAACTTAGCAATAATGATGCATTAATCTGCCAATCAAGTGTGGAAGCTGGCTATGTGTATAGGCATAGTAAACACATATCATCATCATCCTCATTATCATTTATTTATATAGTGTCACTAATAGCGCAGCGCTGTACAGAGAACCCATTCACATCAGTCCCTACCCTATTGGAGCTTACAGTCTAAATTCCCTAATATAGACACACACTCACACACAGACAGAGAGGGAGAGACTAGGATCAATTTTGATAGCAGCCAATTAACCTAACAGTATGTTTTTTGGAGTGTGGGAGGAAACCACAGCACCCGGAGGAAACCCACGCAAACACAGGGAGAACATACAAACTTCACACAGATAAGGCCATTGTTGATATAAGTACTGGCTCTGCTTACCATTGTCCAGTCTAGTACATAACTGTATTAATGCTGTGAAATATTATTACTTTGAATGCCTTAAATATGCAAGAGCGCATTTGGGTAAGTTTATGCTAATAAAAGATATATGCACTTTTCTTGCCTACCCATACTATTTAATAACCACCAAAAATTAAGCAATATGTAAGCACTGCTTCCAGTTGAAATCAGTCTGTCTGTCTGTCTATCTATCTATCTATCTATCTATCTATCTATCTATCTATCTATCTATCTATCTATCGGTCTGTCTATCTTTAAAACTGAAAGACATCCATTAAAAATACACAATGACAGCATATTTAGTGTGTAATTGATGCTAAAACACAATTCTCACTCTCCTAATATAGCTGATTTTTGACAATGAACTGCATTTTTCATGTGAAGCATTTGATGTCATAAAGATGTAAACCTCACAAAGCAATTCTGTCACTGGTCAGTTTGCTTGACAGACATCTGACTTTAAGGTACTAGCCAATGGAAACATGGTGACATGTAAATATGAAAGCACATTAGGACAAAATATGCAATAAGATAGAGGAAAAGGGTGATGGCTGCTGGGAATGTATTTCATTGATCCCAGAACACCTTTAAATCTAAGTATTAATACTACGTTGATGTACTTTTGAAATTGGAGAGCTACTTTTTACTAAAAGTACATCTCCCTTATATAATTAAGTATAATGCAGACCTGCTCAAAAACTTAGTATAATTAAAGAAGTCTTATGCCATAAATGATGATGATGAGAGCTGCTTATGTGAATGTCTATAGTGGTTTTCTCTACCAGTGTCACTGTATTAGACAACTGTTATCAAACTTAGCAATAATGATGCATTAATCTGCCAATCAAGTGTGGAAGCTGGCTATGTGTATAGGCATAGTAAACACATATCATCATCATCCTCATTATCATTTATTTATATAGTGTCACTAATAGCGCAGCGCTGTACAGAGAACCCATTCACATCAGTCCCTACCCTATTGGAGCTTACAGTCTAAATTCCCTAATATAGACACACACTCACACACAGACAGAGAGGGAGAGACTAGGATCAATTTTGATAGCAGCCAATTAACCTAACAGTATGTTTTTTGGAGTGTGGGAGGAAACCACAGCACCCGGAGGAAACCCACGCAAACACAGGGAGAACATACAAACTTCACACAGATAAGGCCATTGTTGATATAAGTACTGGCTCTGCTTACCATTGTCCAGTCTAGTACATAACTGTATTAATGCTGTGAAATATTATTACTTTGAATGCCTTAAATATGCAAGAGCGCATTTGGGTAAGTTTATGCTAATAAAAGATATATGCACTTTTCTTGCCTACCCATACTATTTAATAACCACCAAAAATTAAGCAATATGTAAGCACTGCTTCCAGTTGAAATCAGTCTGTCTGTCTGTCTATCTATCTATCTATCTATCTATCTATCTATCTATCTATCTATCTATCTATCTATCTATCGGTCTGTCTATCTTTAAAACTGAAAGACATCCATTAAAAATACACAATGACAGCATATTTAGTGTGTAATTGATGCTAAAACACAATTCTCACTCTCCTAATATAGCTGATTTTTGACAATGAACTGCATTTTTCATGTGAAGCATTTGATGTCATAAAGATGTAAACCTCACAAAGCAATTCTGTCACTGGTCAGTTTGCTTGACAGACATCTGACTTTAAGGTACTAGCCAATGGAAACATGGTGACATGTAAATATGAAAGCACATTAGGACAAAATATGCAATAAGATAGAGGCAAAGGGTGATGGCTGCTGGGAATGTATTTCATTGATCCCAGAACACCTTTAAATCTAAGTATTAATACTACGTTGATGTACTTTTGAAATTGGAGAGCTACTTTTTACTAAAAGTACATCTCCCTTATATAATTAAGTATAATGCAGACCTGCTCAAAAACTTAGTATAATTAAAGAAGTCTTATGCCATAAATGATGATGATGAGAGCTGCTTATGTGAATGTCTATAGTGGTTTTCTCTACCAGTGTCACTGTATTAGACAACTGTTATCAAACTTAGCAATAATGATGCATTAATCTGCCAATCAAGTGTGGAAGCTGGCTATGTGTATAGGCATAGTAAACACATATCATCATCATCCTCATTATCATTTATTTATATAGTGTCACTAATAGCGCAGCGCTGTACAGAGAACCCATTCACATCAGTCCCTACCCTATTGGAGCTTACAGTCTAAATTCCCTAATATAGACACACACTCACACACAGACAGAGAGGGAGAGACTAGGATCAATTTTGATAGCAGCCAATTAACCTAACAGTATGTTTTTTGGAGTGTGGGAGGAAACCACAGCACCCGGAGGAAACCCACGCAAACACAGGGAGAACATACAAACTTCACACAGATAAGGCCATTGTTGATATAAGTACTGGCTCTGCTTACCATTGTCCAGTCTAGTACATAACTGTATTAATGCTGTGAAATATTATTACTTTGAATGCCTTAAATATGCAAGAGCGCATTTGGGTAAGTTTATGCTAATAAAAGATATATGCACTTTTCTTGCCTACCCATACTATTTAATAACCACCAAAAATTAAGCAATATGTAAGCACTGCTTCCAGTTGAAATCAGTCTGTCTGTCTGTCTATCTATCTATCTATCTATCTATCTATCTATCTATCTATCTATCTATCTATCTATCTATCTATCGGTCTGTCTATCTTTAAAACTGAAAGACATCCATTAAAAATACACAATGACAGCATATTTAGTGTGTAATTGATGCTAAAACACAATTCTCACTCTCCTAATATAGCTGATTTTTGACAATGAACTGCATTTTTCATGTGAAGCATTTGATGTCATAAAGATGTAAACCTCACAAAGCAATTCTGTCACTGGTCAGTTTGCTTGACAGACATCTGACTTTAAGGTACTAGCCAATGGAAACATGGTGACATGTAAATATGAAAGCACATTAGGACAAAATATGCAATAAGATAGAGGAAAAGGGTGATGGCTGCTGGGAATGTATTTCATTGATCCCAGAACACCTTTAAATCTAAGTATTAATACTACGTTGATGTACTTTTGAAATTGGAGAGCTACTTTTTACTAAAAGTACATCTCCCTTATATAATTAAGTATAATGCAGACCTGCTCAAAAA
>NW_027446871.1:0-42670 GCF_038048845.1 Mixophyes fleayi | reverse complement strand
TGAGAAATCGCAAAACAGTCATTTCTTCATTGCCGTCCAAAAACAATGCTTTTTTACACTCCGGTCTCCCTTTCTCTTGGAAACAATGACTTACATCAATTCTTTTACATAATTCTTGTTTCTCATGACATTTCTTACATTGCCCACAATTATCAACTTTCTAAGTCCTTTCTGAGCAGGAGAAATCGCAAAACATAGTCATTTCTTCATTGCCGTCCAAAAACAACGCTTTTTTACACTCCTGTCTCCCTTTCTCTTGGAAACAATGACTTACATCAATTCTTTTACATAATTCTTGTTTCTCATGACATTTCTTACATTGCCCACAATTATCAACTTTCTAAGTCTTTCTGAGCAGGAGAAATCGCAAAACATAGTCATTTCTTCATTGCCGTCCAAAAACAACGCTTTTTTACACTCCTGTCTCCCTTTCTCTTGGAAACAATGACTTACATCAATTCTTTTACATAATTCTTGTTTCTCATGACATTTCTTACATTGCCCACAATTATCAACTTTCTAAGTCTTTCTGAGCAGGAGAAATCGCAAAACATAGTCATTTCTTCATTGCCATCCAAAAACAACGCTTTTTTACACTCCGGTCTCCCTTTCTCTTGGAAACAATGACTTACATCAATTCTTTTACATAATTCTTGTTTCTCATGACATTTCTTACATTGCCCACAATTATCAACTTTCTAAGTCTTTCTGAGCAGGAGAAATCGTAAAACATAGTCATTTCTTCATTGCCGTCCAAAAAACAACGCTTTTTTACACTCCGGTCTCCCTTTCTCTTGGAAACAATGACTTACATCAATTCTTTTACATAATTCTTGTTTCTCATGACATTTCTAACATTGCCCACAATTATCAACTTTCTAAGTCTTTCTGAGCAAGAGAAATCGCAAAAAAATCATTTCTTCATTGCCGTCCAAAAACAACGCTTTTTTACACTACCGGTCTCCCTTTCTCTTGGAAACAATGACTTACATCAATTCTTTTACATAATTCTTGTTTCTCATGACATTTCTAACATTGCCCACAATTATCAACTTTCTAAGTCTTTCTGAGCAAGAGAAATCGCAAAACAGTCATTTCTTCATTGCCGTCCAAAAACAATGCTTTTTTTACACTCCGGTCTCCCTTTCTCTTGGAAACAATGACTTACATCAATTCTTTTACATAATTCTTGTTTCTCATGACATTTCTAACATTGCCCACAATTATCAACTTTCTAAGTCTTTCTGAGCAGGAGAAATCGCAAAACATAGTCATTTCTTCATTGCCGTCCAAAAACAACGCTTTTTTACACTCCTGTCTCCCTTTCTCTTGGAAACAATGACTTACATCAATTCTTTTACATAATTCTTGTTTCTCATGACATTTCTAACATTGCCCACAATTATCAACTTTCTAAGTCTTTCTG
Source organism: Mixophyes fleayi (assembly GCF_038048845.1). Classification (NCBI taxonomy): domain Eukaryota; kingdom Metazoa; phylum Chordata; class Amphibia; order Anura; family Limnodynastidae; genus Mixophyes; species Mixophyes fleayi. Next base: position 41,244 of record NW_027446871.1, on the reverse strand, counting down.
AGCAGGAGAAATCGCAAAACATAGTAATTTCTTCATTGCCGTCCAAAAACAACGCTTTTTTACACTCCTGTCTCCCTTTCTCTTGGAAACAATGACTTACATCAATTCTTTTACATAATTCTTGTTTCTCATGACATTTTCTTACATTGCCCACAATTATCAACTTTCTAAGTCTTTCTGAGCAGGAGAAATCGCAAAACATAGTCATTTCTTCATTGCCGTCCAAAAACAATGCTTTTTTACACTCCGGTCTCCCTTTCTCTTGTAAACAATGACTTACATCAATTCTTTTACATAATTCTTGTTTCTCATGACATTTCTAACATTGCCCACAATTATCAACTTTCTAAGTCTTTCTGAGCAGGAGAAATCGCAAAACATAGTCATTTCTTCATTGCCGTCCAAAAACAATGCTTTTTTACACTCCGGTCTCCCTTTCTCTTGGAAACAATGACTTACATCAATTCTTTTACATAATTCTTGTTTCTCATGACATTTCTAACATTGCCCACAATTATCAACTTTCTAAGTCTTTCTGAGCAAGAGAAATCGCAAAACAGTCATTTCTTCATTGCCGTCCAAAAACAATGCTTTTTTACACTCCGGTCTCCCTTTCTCTTGGAAACAATGACTTACATCAATTCTTTTACATAATTCTTGTTTCTCATGACATTTCTAACATTGCCCACAATTATCAACTTTCTAAGTCTTTCTAAACAGGAGAAATCGTAAAACATAGTAATTTCTTCATTGCCGTCCAAAAACAACGCTTTTTTTACACTCCTGTCTCCCTTTCTCTTGGAAACAATGACTTACATCAATTCTTTTACATAATTCTTGTTTCTCATGACATTTCTTACATTGCCCACAATTATCAACTTTCTAAGTCTTTCTGAGCAGATGAAATCGCAAAACATAGTCATTTCTTCATTGCCGTCCAAAAACAACGCTTTTTTACACTCCTGTCTCCCTTTCTCTTGGAAACAATGACTTACATCAATTCTTTTACATAATTCTTGTTTCTCATGACATTTCTAACATTGCCCACAATTATCAACTTTCTAAGTCTTTCTGAGCAGGAGAAATCGCAAAACATAGTAATTTCTTCATTGCCGTCCAAAAAACAACGCTTTTTTTACACTCCTGTCTCCCTTTCTCTTGGAAACAATGACTTACATCAATTCTTTTACATAATTCTTGTTTCTCATGACATTTCTTACATTGCCCACAATTATCAACTTTCTAAGTCTTTCTGAGCAGGAGAAATCGCAAAACATAGTCATTTCTTCATTGCCGTCCAAAAACAACGCTTTTTTACACTCTGGTCTCCCTTTCTCTTGGAAACAATGACTTACATCAATTCTTTTACATAATTCTTGTTTCTCATGACATTTCTAACATTGCCCACAATTATCAACTTTCTAAGTCTTTCTGAGCAAGAGAAATCGCAAAAAATATCATTTCTTCATTGCCGTCCAAAAACAACGCTTTTTTACACTCCGGTCTCCCTTTCTCTTGGAAAACAATGACTTACATCAATTCTTTTACATAATTCTTGTTTCTAATGACATTTCTAACATTGCCCACAATTATCAACTTTCTAAGTCTTTCTGAGCAAGAGAAATCGCAAAACAGTCATTTCTTCATTGCCGTCCAAAAACAATGCTTTTTTACACTCCGGTCTCCCTTTCTCTTGGAAACAATGACTTACATCAATTCTTTTACATAATTCTTGTTTCTCATGACATTTCTAACATTGCCCACAATTATCAACTTTCTAAGTCTTTCTGAGCAGGAGAAATCGCAAAACATAGTCATTTCTTCATTGCCGTCCAAAAACAACGCTTTTTTACACTCCTGTCTCCCTTTCTCTTGGAAACAATGACTTACATCAATTCTTTTACATAATTCTTGTTTCTCATGACATTTCTAACATTGCCCACAATTATCAACTTTCTAAGTCTTTTCTGAGCAGGAGAAATCGCAAAACATAGTAATTTCTTCATTGCCGTCCAAAAACAACGCTTTTTTACACTCCTGTCTCCCTTTCTCTTGGAAACAATGACTTACATCAATTCTTTTACATAATTCTTGTTTCTCATGACATTTCTTACATTGCCCACAATTATCAACTTTCTAAGTCTTTCTGAGCAGGAGAAATCGCAAAAACATAGTCATTTCTTCATTGCCGTCCAAAAACAACGCTTTTTTACACTCCTGTCTCCTTTTCTCTTGGAAACAATGACTTACATCAATTCTTTTACATAATTCTTGTTTCTCATGACATTTCTAACATTGCCCACAATTATCAACTTTCTAAGTCTTTCTGAGCAAGAGAAATCGCAAAACAGTCATTTCTTCATTGCCGTCCAAAAACAACGCTTTTTTTACACTCCGGTCTCCCTTTCTCTTGGAAACAATGACTTACATCAATTCTTTGACATAATTCTTGTTTCTCATGGACATTTCTAACATTGCCCACAATTATCAACTTTCTAAGTCTTTCTGAGCAAGAGAAATCGCAAAACAGTCATTTCTTCATTGCCGTCCAAAAACAATGCTTTTTTACACTCCGGTCTCCCTTTCTCTTGGAAACAATGACTTACATCAATTCTTTTACATAATTCTTTGTTTCTCATGACATTTCTAACATTGCCCACAATTATCAACTTTCTAAGTCTTTCTGAGCAGGAGAGATCGCAAAACATAGTCATTTCTTCATTGCCGTCCAAAAACAACGCTTTTTTACACTCGTGTCTCCCTTTCTCTTGGAAACAATGACTTACATCAATTCTTTTACATAATTCTTGTTTCTCATGACATTTCTAACATTGCCCACAATTATCAACTTTCTAAGTCTTTCTGAGCAGGAGAAATCGCAAAACATAGTCATTTCTTCATTGCCGTCAAAAAACAACGCTTTTTTACACTCCTGTCTCCCTTTCTCTTGGAAACAATGACTTACATCAATTCTTTTACATAATTCTTGTTTCTCATGACATTTCTTACATTGCCCACAATTATCAACTTTCTAAGTCTTTCTGAGCAGGAGAAATCGCAAAACATAGTAATTTCTTCATTGCCGTCCAAAAACAACGCTTTTTTACACTCCTGTCTCCTTTTCTCTTGGAAACAATGACTTACATCAATTCTTTTACATAATTCTTGTTTCTCATGACATTTCTAACATTGCCCACAATTATCAACTTTCTAAGTCTTTCTGAGCAAGAGAAATCGCAAAACAGTCATTTCTTCATTGCCGTCCAAAAACAACGCTTTTTTACACTCCGGTCTCCCTTTCTCTTGGAAACAATGACTTACATCAATTCTTTGACATAATTCTTGTTTCTCATGACATTTCTAACATTGCCCACAATTATCAACTTTCTAAGTCTTTCTGAGCAAGAGAAATCGCAAAACAGTCATTTCTTCATTGCCGTCCAAAAACAATGCTTTTTTACACTCCGGTCTCCCTTTCTCTTGGAAACAATGACTTACATCAATTCTTTTTACATAATTCTTGTTTCTCATGACATTTCTTACATTGCCCACAATTATCAACTTTCTAAGTCTTTCTGAGCAGGAGAAATCGCAAAACATAGTAATTTCTTCATTGCCGTCCAAAAACAACGCTTTTTTACACTCCTGTCTCCCTTTCTCTTGGAAACAATGACTTACATCAATTCTTTTACATAATTCTTGTTTCTCATGACATTTCTTACATTGCCCACAATTATCAACTTTCTAAGTCTTTCTGAGCAGGAGAAATCGCAAAACATAGTCATTTCTTCATTGCCGTCCAAAAACAACGCTTTTTTACACTCCTGTCTCCCTTTCTCTTGGAAACAATGACTTACATCAATTCTTTTACATAATTCTTGTTTCTCATGACATTTCTAACATTGCCCACAATTATCAACTTTCTAAGTCTTTCTGAGCAAGAGAAATCGCAAAACAGTCATTTCTTCATTGCCGTCCAAAAACAATGCTTTTTTTACACTCCGGTCTCCCTTTCTCTTGGAAACAATGACTTACATCAATTCTTTTACATAATTCTTGTTTCTCATGACATTTCTAACATTGCCCACAATTATCAACTTTCTAAGTCTTTCTGAGCAGGAGAAATCGCAAAACATAGTCATTTCTTCATTGCCGTCCAAAAAACAACGCTTTTTTACACTCCTGTCTCCCTTTCTCTTGGAAACAATGACTTACATCAATTCTTTTACATAATTCTTGTTTCTCATGACATTTCTAACATTCATCACAATTATCAACTTTCTAAGTCTTTCTGAGCAGGAGAAATCGCAAAACATAGTCATTTCTTCATTGCCGTCCAAAAACAACGCTTTTTTACACTCCTGTCTCCCTTTCTCTTGGAAACAATGACTTACATCAATTCTTTTACATAATTCTTGTTTCTCATGACATTTCTAACATTGCCCACAATTATCAACTTTCTAAGTCTTTCTAAACAGGAGAAATCGTAAAACATAGTAATTTCTTCATTGCCGTCCAAAAACAACGCTTTTTTACACTCCTGTCTCCCTTTCTCTTGGAAACAATGACTTACATCAATTCTTTTACATAATTCTTGTTTCTCATGACATTTCTTACATTGCCCACAATTATCAACTTTCTAAGTCTTTCTGAGCAGGAGAAATCGCAAAACATAGTCATTTCTTCATTGCCGTCCAAAAACAACGCTTTTTTACACTCTGGTCTCCCTTTCTCTTGGAAACAATGACTTACATCAATTCTTTTACATAATTCTTGTTTCTCATGACATTTCTAACATTGCCCACAATTATCAACTTTCTAAGTCTTTCTGAGCAAGAGAAATCGCAAAAAAAATCATTTCTTCATTGCCGTCCAAAAACAACGCTTTTTTACACTCCGGTCTCCCTTTCTCTTGGAAACAATGACTTACATCAATTCTTTTACATAATTCTTGTTTCTAATGACATTTCTAACATTGCCCACAATTATCAACTTTCTAAGTCTTTCTGAGCAAGAGAAATCGCAAAACAGTCATTTCTTCATTGCCGTCCAAAAAACAATGCTTTTTTACACTCCGGTCTCCCTTTCTCTTGGAAACAATGACTTACATCAATTCTTTTACATAATTCTTGTTTCTCATGACATTTCTAACATTGCCCACAATTATCAACTTTCTAAGTCTTTCTGAGCAGGAGAAATCGCAAAACATAGTCATTTCTTCATTGCCGTCCAAAAAACAACGCTTTTTTACACTCCTGTCTCCCTTTCTCTTGGAAACAATGACTTACATCAATTCTTTTACATAATTCTTGTTTCTCATGACATTTCTAACATTGCCCACAATTATCAACTTTCTAAGTCTTTCTGAGCAGGAGAAATCGCAAAACATAGTAATTTCTTCATTGCCGTCCAAAAACAACGCTTTTTTACACTCCTGTCTCCCTTTCTCTTGGAAACAATGACTTACATCAATTCTTTTACATAATTCTTGTTTCTCATGACATTTCTTACATTGCCCACAATTATCAACTTTCTAAGTCTTTCTGAGCAGGAGAAATCGCAAAAACATAGTCATTTTCTTCATTGCCGTCCAAAAACAACGCTTTTTTACACTCCTGTCTCCTTTTCTCTTGGAAACAATGACTTACATCAATTCTTTTACATAATTCTTGTTTCTCATGACATTTCTAACATTGCCCACAATTATCAACTTTCTAAGTCTTTCTGAGCAAGAGAAATCGCAAAACAGTCATTTCTTCATTGCCGTCCAAAAACAACGCTTTTTTTACACTCCGGTCTCCCTTTCTCTTGGAAACAATGACTTACATCAATTCTTTGACATAATTCTTGTTTCTCATGACATTTCTAACATTGCCCACAATTATCAACTTTCTAAGTCTTTCTGAGCAAGAGAAATCGCAAAACAGTCATTTCTTCATTGCCGTCCAAAAACAATGCTTTTTTTACACTCCGGTCTCCCTTTCTCTTGGAAACAATGACTTACATCAATTCTTTTACATAATTCTTGTTTTCTCATGACATTTCTAACATTGCCCACAATTATCAACTTTCTAAGTCTTTCTGAGCAGGAGAGATCGCAAAAACATAGTCATTTCTTCATTGCCGTCCAAAAACAACGCTTTTTTACACTCCTGTCTCCCTTTCTCTTGGAAACAATGACTTACATCAATTCTTTTACATAATTCTTGTTTCTCATGACATTTCTAACATTGCCCACAATTATCAACTTTCTAAGTCTTTCTGAGCAGGAGAAATCGCAAAACATAGTCATTTCTTCATTGCCGTCCAAAAACAACGCTTTTTTACACTCTGGATTCCCTTTCTCTTGGAAACAATGACTTACATCAATTCTTTTACATAATTCTTGTTTCTCATGACATTTCTAACATTGCCCACAATTATCAACTTTCTAAGTCTTTCTGAGCAAGAGAAATCGCAAAAAAATCATTTCTTCATTGCCGTCCAAAAACAACGCTTTTTTACACTCCGGTCTCCCTTTCTCTTGGAAACAATGACTTACATCAATTCTTTTACATAATTCTTGTTTCTAATGACATTTCTAACATTGCCCACAATTATCAACTTTCTAAGTCTTTCTGAGCAAGAGAAATCGCAAAACAGTCATTTCTTCATTGCCCGTCCAAAAACAATGCTTTTTTACACTCCGGTCTCCCTTTCTCTTGGAAACAATGACTTACATCAATTCTTTTACATAATTCTTGTTTCTCATGACATTTCTAACATTGCCCACAATTATCAACTTTCTAAGTCTTTCTGAGCAGGAGAAATCGCAAAACATAGTCATTTCTTCATTGCCGTCCAAAAACAACGCTTTTTTTACACTCCTGTCTCCCTTTCTCTTGGAAACAATGACTTACATCAATTCTTTTACATAATTCTTGTTTCTCATGACATTTCTAACATTGCCCACAATTATCAACTTTCTAAGTCTTTCTGAGCAGGAGAAATCGCAAAACATAGTAATTTCTTCATTGCCGTCCAAAAACAACGCTTTTTTTACACTCCTGTCTCCCTTTCTCTTGGAAACAATGACTTACATCAATTCTTTTACATAATTCTTGTTTCTCATGACATTTCTTACATTGCCCACAATTATCAACTTTCTAAGTCTTTCTGAGCAGGAGAAATCGCAAAACATAGTCATTTCTTCATTGCCGTCCAAAAACAACGCTTTTTTACACTCCTGTCTCCTTTTCTCTTGGAAACAATGACTTACATCAATTCTTTTACATAATTCTTGTTTCTCATGACATTTCTAACATTGCCCACAATTATCAACTTTCTAAGTCTTTCTGAGCAAGAGAAATCGCAAAACAGTCATTTCTTCATTGCCGTCCAAAAACAATGCTTTTTTACACTCCGGTCTCCCTTTCTCTTGGAAACAATGACTTACATCAATTCTTTTACATAATTCTTGTTTCTCATGACATTTCTAACATTGCCCACAATTATCAACTTTCTAAGTCTTTCTGAGCAGGAGAGATCGCAAAACATAGTCATTTCTTCATTGCCGTCCACAAACAACGCTTTTTTACACTCCTGTCTCCCTTTCTCTTGGAAACAATGACTTACATCAATTCTTTTACATAATTCTTGTTTTCTCATGACATTTCTAACATTGCCCACAATTATCAACTTTCTAAGTCTTTCTGAGCAGGAGAAATCGCAAAACATAGTCATTTCTTCATTGCCGTCCAAAAACAACGCTTTTTTACACTCCTGTCTCCCTTTCTCTTGGAAACAATGACTTACATCAATTCTTTTACATAATTCTTGTTTCTCATGACATTTCTTACATTGCCCACAATTATCAACTTTCTAAGTATTTCTGAGCAGGAGAAATCGCAAAACATAGTAATTTCTTCATTGCCGTCCAAAAACAACGCTTTTTTACACTCCTGTCCTCCTTTTCTCTTGGAAACAATGACTTACATCAATTCTTTTACATAATTCTTGTTTCTCATGACATTTCTAACATTGCCCACAATTATCAACTTTCTAAGTCTTTCTGAGCAAGAGAAATCGCAAAACAGTCATTTCTTCATTGCCGTCCAAAAACAACGCTTTTTTACACTCCCGGTCTCCCTTTCTCTTGGAAACAATGACTTACATCAATTCTTTGACATAATTCTTGTTTCTCATGACATTTCTAACATTGCCCACAATTATCAACTTTCTAAGTCTTTCTGAGCAAGAGAAATCGCAAAACAGTCATTTCTTCATTGCCGTCCAAAAACAATGCTTTTTTTACACTCCGGTCTCCCTTTCTCTTGGAAACAATGACTTACATCAATTCTTTTACATAATTCTTGTTTCTCATGACATTTCTTACATTGCCCACAATTATCAACTTTCTAAGTCTTTCTGAGCAGGAGAAATCGCAAAACATAGTCATTTCTTCATTGCCGTCCAAAAACAACGCTTTTTTACACTCCTGTCTCCCTTTCTCTTGGAAACAATGACTTACATCAATTCTTTGACATAATTCTTGTTTCTCATGACATTTCTAACATTGCCCACAATTATCAACTTTCTAAGTCTTTCTGAGCAAGAGAAATCGCAAAACAGTCATTTCTTCATTGCCGTCCAAAAACAATGCTTTTTTACACTCCGGTCTCCCTTTCTCTTGGAAACAATGACTTACATCAATTCTTTTACATAATTCTTGTTTCTCATGACATTTCTAACATTGCCCCACAATTATCAACTTTCTAAGTCTTTCTGAGCAGGAGAGATCGCAAAACATAGTCATTTCTTCATTGCCGTCCAAAAACAACGCTTTTTTTACACTCCTGTCTCCCTTTCTCTTGGAAACAATGACTTACATCAATTCTTTTACATAATTCTTGTTTCTCATGACATTTCTAACATTGCCCACAATTATCAACTTTCTAAGTCTTTCTGAGCAGGAGAAATCGCAAAACATAGTCATTTCTTCATTGCCGTCCAAAAACAACGCTTTTTTACACTCCTGTCTCCCTTTCTCTTGGAAACAATGACTTACATCAATTCTTTTACATAATTCTTGTTTCTCATGACATTTCTTACATTGCCCACAATTATCAACTTTCTAAGTCTTTCTGAGCAGGAGAAATCGCAAAACATAGTAATTTCTTCATTGCCGTCCAAAAACAACGCTTTTTTACACTCCTGTCTCCTTTTCTCTTGGAAACAATGACTTACAATAAATTCTTTTACATAATTCTTGTTTCTCATGACATTTCTAACATTGCCCACAATTATCAACTTTCTAAGTCTTTCTGAGCAAGAGAAATCGCAAAACAGTCATTTCTTCATTGCCGTCCAAAAACAACGCTTTTTTACACTCCGGTCTCCCTTTCTCTTGGAAACAATGACTTACATCAATTATTTGACATAATTCTTGTTTCTCATGACATTTCTAACATTGCCCACAATTATCAACTTTCTAAGTCTTTCTGAGCAAGAGAAATCGCAAAACAGTCATTTCTTCATTGCCGTCCAAAAACAATGCTTTTTTTACACTCCGGTCTCCCTTTCTCTTGGAAACAATGACTTACATCAATTCTTTTACATAATTCTTGTTTCTCATGACATTTCTTACATTGCCCACAATTATCAACTTGCCCACAATTATCAACTTTCTAAGTCTTTCTGAGCAGGAGAAATCGCAAAACATAGTAATTTCTTCATTGCCGTCCAAAAACAACGCTTTTTTACACTCCTGTCTCCCTTTCTCTTGGAAACAATGACTTACATCAATTCTTTTACATAATTCTTGTTTCTCATGACATTTCTTACATTGCCCACAATTATCAACTTTCTAAGTCTTTCTGAGCAGGAGAAATCGCAAAACATAGTCATTTCTTCATTGCCGTCCAAAAACAACGCTTTTTTACACTCCTGTCTCCCTTTCTCTTGGAAACAATGACTTACATCAATTCTTTTACATAATTCTTGTTTCTCATGACATTTCTAACATTGCCCACAATTATCAACTTTCTAAGTCTTTCTGAGCAAGAGAAATCGCAAAACAGTCATTTCTTCATTGCCGTCCAAAAACAATGCTTTTTTACACTCCGGTCTCCCTTTCTCTTGGAAACAATGACTTACATCAATTCTTTTACATAATTCTTGTTTCTCATGACATTTCTAACATTGCCCACAATTATCAACTTTCTAAGTCTTTCTGAGCAGGAGAAATCGCAAAACATAGTCATTTCTTCATTGCCGTCCAAAAACAACGCTTTTTTACACTCCTGTCTCCCTTTCTCTTGGAAACAATGACTTACATCAATTCTTTTACATAATTCTTGTTTCTCATGACATTTCTAACATTGCCACAATTATCAACTTTCTAAGTCTTTCTGAGCAGGAGAAATCGCAAAACATAGTCATTTCTTCATTGCCGTCCAAAAACAACGCTTTTTTACACTTCTGTCTCCCTTTCTCTTGGAAACAATGACTTACATCAATTCTTTTACATAATTCTTGTTTCTCATGACATTTCTAACATTGCCCACAATTATCAACTTTCTAAGTCTTTCTAAACAGGAGAAATCGTAAAACATAGTAATTTCTTCATTGCCGTCCAAAAACAACGCTTTTTTACACTCCTGTCTCCCTTTCTCTTGGAAACAATGACTTACATCAATTCTTTTACATAATTCTTGTTTCTCATGACATTTCTTACATTGCCCACAATTATCAACTTTCTAAGTCTTTCTGAGCAGGAGAAATCGCAAAACATAGTCATTTCTTCATTGCCGTCCAAAAACAACGCTTTTTTACACTCTGGTCTCCCTTTCTCTTGGAAACAATGACTTACATCAATTCTTTTACATAATTCTTGTTTCTCATGACATTTCTAACATTGCCCACAATTATCAACTTTCTAAGTCTTTCTGAGCAAGAGAAATCGCAAAAAAATCATTTCTTCATTGCCGTCCAAAAACAACGCTTTTTTACACTCCGGTCTCCCTTTCTCTTGGAAACAATGACTTACATCAATTCTTTTACATAATTCTCGTTTCTAATGACATTTCTAACATTGCCCACAATTATCAACTTTCTAAGTCTTTCTGAGCAAGAGAAATCGCAAAACAGTCATTTCTTCATTGCCGTCCAAAAACAATGCTTTTTTACACTCCGGTCTCCCTTTCTCTTGGAAACAATGACTTACATCAATTCTTTTACATAATTCTTGTTTCTCATGACATTTCTAACATTGCCCACAATTATCAACTTTCTAAGTCTTTCTGAGCAGGAGAAATCGCAAAACATAGTCATTTCTTCATTGCCGTCCAAAAACAACGCTTTTTTACACTCCTGTCTCCCTTTCTCTTGGAAACAATGACTTACATCAATTCTTTTACATAATTCTTGTTTCTCATGACATTTCTAACATTGCCCACAATTATCAACTTTCTAAGTCTTTCTGAGCAGGAGAAATCGCAAAACATAGTAATTTCTTCATTGCCATCCAAAAACAACGCTTTTTTACACTCCTGTCTCCCTTTCTCTTGGAAACAATGACTTACATCAATTCTTTTACATAATTCTTGTTTCTCATGACATTTCTAACATTGCCCACAATTATCAACTTTCTAAGTCTTTCTGAGCAAGAGAAATCGCAAAACAGTCATTTCTTCATTGCCGTCCAAAAACAACGCTTTTTTACACTCCGGTCTCCCTTTCTCTTGGAAACAATGACTTACATCAATTCTTTGACATAATTCTTGTTTCTCATGACATTTCTAACATTGCCCACAATTATCAACTTTCTAAGTCTTTCTGAGCAAGAGAAATCGCAAAACAGTCATTTCTTCATTGCCGTCCAAAAACAATGCTTTTTTACACTCCGGTCTCCCTTTCTCTTGGAAACAATGACTTACATCAATTCTTTTACATAATTCTTGTTTCTCATGACATTTCTAACATTGCCCACAATTATCAACTTTCTAAGTCTTTCTGAGCAGGAGAGATCGCAAAACATAGTCATTTCTTCATTGCCGTCCAAAAACAACGCTTTTTTACACTCCTGTCTCCCTTTCTCTTGGAAACAATGACTTACATCAATTCTTTTACATAATTCTTGTTTCGCATGACATTTCTAACATTGCCCACAATTATCAACTTTCTAAGTCTTTCTGAGCAGGAGAAATCGCAAAACATAGTCATTTCTTCATTGCCGTCCAAAAACAACGCTTTTTTACACTCCTGTCTCCCTTTCTCTTGGAAACAATGACTTACATCAATTCTTTTACATAATTCTTGTTTCTCATGACATTTCTTACATTGCCCACAATTATCAACTTTCTAAGTCTTTCTGAGCAGGAGAAATCGCAAAACATAGTAATTTCTTCATTGCCGTCCAAAAACAACGCTTTTTTACACTCCTGTCTCCTTTTCTCTTGGAAACAATGACTTACATCAATTCTTTTACATAATTCTTGTTTCTCATGACATTTCTAACATTGCCCACAATTATCAACTTTCTAAGTCTTTCTGAGCAAGAGAAATCGCAAAACAGTCATTTCTTCATTGCCGTCCAAAAACAACGCTTTTTTACACTCCGGTCTCCCTTTCTCTTGGAAACAATGACTTACATCAATTCTTTGACATAATTCTTGTTTCTCATGACATTTCTAACATTGCCCACAATTATCAACTTTCTAAGTCTTTCTGAGCAAGAGAAATCGCAAAACAGTCATTTCTTCATTGCCGTCCAAAAACAATGCTTTTTTACACTCCGGTCTCCCTTTCTCTTGGAAACAATGACTTACATCAATTCTTTTACATAATTCTTGTTTCTCATGACATTTCTTACATTGCCCACAATTATCAACTTTCTAAGTCTTTCTGAGCAGGAGAAATCGCAAAACATAGTAATTTCTTCATTGCCGTCCAAAAACAACGCTTTTTTACACTCCTGTCTCCCTTTCTCTTGGAAACAATGACTTACATCAATTCTTTTACATAATTCTTGTTTCTCATGACATTTCTTACATTGCCCACAATTATCAACTTTCTAAGTCTTTCTGAGCAGGAGAAATCGCAAAACATAGTCATTTCTTCATTGCCGTCCAAAAACAACGCTTTTTTACACTCCTGTCTCCCTTTCTCTTGGAAACAATGACTTACATCAATTCTTTTACATAATTCTTGTTTCTCATGACATTTCTAACATTGCCCACAATTATCAACTTTCTAAGTCTTTCTGAGCAAGAGAAATCGCAAAACAGTCATTTCTTCATTGCCGTCCAAAAACAATGCTTTTTTACACTCCGGTCTCCCTTTCTCTTGGAAACAATGACTTACATCAATTCTTTTACATAATTCTTGTTTCTCATGACATTTCTAACATTGCCCACAATTATCAACTTTCTAAGTCTTTCTGAGCAAGAGAAATCGCAAAAAAATCATTTCTTCATTGCCGTCCAAAAACAACGCTTTTTTACACTCCGGTCTCCCTTTCTCTTGGAAACAATGACTTACATCAATTCTTTTACATAATTCTTGTTTCTAATGACATTTCTAACATTGCCCACAATTATCAACTTTCTAAGTCTTTCTGAGCAAGAGAAATCGCAAAACAGTCATTTCTTCATTGCCGTCCAAAAACAATGCTTTTTTACACTCCGGTCTCCCTTTCTCTTGGAAACAATGACTTACATCAATTCTTTTACATAATTCTTGTTTCTCATGACATTTCTAACATTGCCCACAATTATCAACTTTCTAAGTCTTTCTGAGCAAGAGAAATCGCAAAACAGTCATTTCTTCATTGCCGTCCAAAAACAATGCTTTTTTACACTCCGGTCTCCCTTTCTCTTGGAAACAATGACTTACATCAATTCTTTTACATAATTCTTGTTTCTCATGACATTTCTAACATTGCCACAATTATCAACTTTCTAAGTCTTTCTGAGCAGGAGAAATCGCAAAACATAGTCATTTCTTCATTGCCGTCCAAAAACAACGCTTTTTACACTCCTGTCTCCCTTTCTCTTGGAAACAATGACTTACATCAATTCTTTTACATAATTCTTGTTTCTCATGACATTTCTAACATTGCCCACAATTATCAACTTTCTAAGTCTTTCTAAACAGGAGAAATCGTAAAACATAGTAATTTCTTCATTGCCGTCCAAAAACAACGCTTTTTTACACTCCTGTCTCCCTTTCTCTTGGAAACAATGACTTACATCAATTCTTTTACATAATTCTTGTTTCTCATGACATTTCTTACATTGCCCACAATTATCAACTTTCTAAGTCTTTCTGAGCAGGAGAAATCGCAAAACATAGTCATTTCTTCATTGCCGTCCAAAAACAACGCTTTTTTACACTCTGGTCTCCCTTTCTCTTGGAAACAATGACTAACATCAATTCTTTTACATAATTCTTGTTTCTCATGACATTTCTAACATTGCCCACAATTATCAACTTTCTAAGTCTTTCTGAGCAAGAGAAATCGCAAAAAAATCATTTCTTCATTGCCGTCCAAAAACAACGCTTTTTTACACTCCGGTCTCCCTTTCTCTTGGAAACAATGACTTACATCAATTCTTTTACATAATTCTTGTTTCTAATGACATTTCTAACATTGCCCACAATTATCAACTTTCTAAGTCTTTCTGAGCAAGAGAAATCGCAAAACAGTCATTTCTTCATTGCCGTCCAAAAACAATGCTTTTTTACACTCCGGTCTCCCTTTCTCTTGGAAACAATGACTTACATCAATTCTTTTACATAATTCTTGTTTCTCATGACATTTCTAACATTGCCCACAATTATCAACTTTCTAAGTCTTTCTGAGCAAGAGAAATCGCAAAACAGTCATTTCTTCATTGCCGTCCAAAAACAATGCTTTTTTACACTCCGGTCTCCCTTTCTCTTGGAAACAATGACTTACATCAATTCTTTTACATAATTCTTGTTTCTCATGACATTTCTAACATTGCCACAATTATCAACTTTCTAAGTCTTTCTGAGCAGGAGAAATCGCAAAACATAGTAATTTCTTCATTGCCGTCCAAAAACAACGCTTTTTTACACTCCTGTCTCCCTTTCTCTTGGAAACAATGACTTACATCAATTCTTTTACATAATTCTTGTTTCTCATGACATTTCTTACATTGCCCACAATTATCAACTTTCTAAGTCTTTCTGAGCAGGAGAAATCGCAAAACATAGTCATTTCTTCATTGCCGTCCAAAAACAACGCTTTTTTACACTCCTGTCTCCCTTTCTCTTGGAAACAATGACTTACATCAATTCTTTTACATAATTCTTGTTTCTCATGACATTTCTAACATTGCCCACAATTATCAACTTTCTAAGTCTTTCTGAGCAGGAGAAATCGCAAAACATAGTCATTTCTTCATTGCCGTCCAAAAACAACGCTTTTTTACACTCCTGTCTCCCTTTCTCTTGGAAACAATGACTTACATCAATTCTTTTACATAATTCTTGTTTCTCATGACATTTCTAACATTGCCCACAATTATCAACTTTCTAAGTCTTTCTAAACAGGAGAAATCGTAAAACATAGTAATTTCTTCATTGCCGTCCAAAAACAACGCTTTTTTACACTCCTGTCTCCCTTTCTCTTGGAAACAATGACTTACATCAATTCTTTTACATAATTCTTGTTTCTCATGACATTTCTTACATTGCCCACAATTATCAACTTTCTAAGTCTTTCTGAGCAGGAGAAATCGCAAAACATAGTCATTTCTTCATTGCCGTCCAAAAACAACGCTTTTTTACACTCTGGTCTCCCTTTCTCTTGGAAACAATGACTTACATCAATTCTTTTACATAATTCTTGTTTCTCATGACATTTCTAACATTGCCCACAATTATCAACTTTCTAAGTCTTTCTGAGCAAGAGAAATCGCAAAAAAATCATTTCTTCATTGCCGTCCAAAAACAACGCTTTTTTACACTCCGGTCTCCCTTTCTCTTGGAAACAATGACTTACATCAATTCTTTTACATAATTCTTGTTTCTAATGACATTTCTAACATTGCCCACAATTATCAACTTTCTAAGTCTTTCTGAGCAAGAGAAATCGCAAAACAGTCATTTCTTCATTGCCGTCCAAAAACAATGCTTTTTTACACTCCGGTCTCCCTTTCTCTTGGAAACAATGACTTACATCAATTCTTTTACATAATTCTTGTTTCTCATGACATTTCTAACATTGCCCACAATTATCAACTTTCTAAGTCTTTCTGAGCAAGAGAAATCGCAAAACAGTCATTTCTTCATTGCCGTTAAAAAACAATGCTTTTTTACACTCCGGTCTCCCTTTCTCTTGGAAACAATGACTTACATCAATTCTTTTACATAATTCTTGTTTCTCATGACATTTCTAACATTGCCCACAATTATCAACTTTCTAAGTCTTTCTGAGCAGGAGAAATCGCAAAACATAGTCATTTCTTCATTGCCGTCCAAAAACAACGCTTTTTTACACTCCTGTCTCCCTTTCTCTTGGAAAAACAATGACTTACATCAATTCTTTTACATAATTCTTGTTTCTCATGACATTTCTTACATTGCCCACAATTATCAACTTTCTAAGTCTTTCTGAGCAGGAGAAATCGCAAAACATAGTCATTTCTTCATTGCCGTCCAAAAACAACGCTTTTTTACACTCCGGTCTCCCTTTCTCTTGGAAACAATGACTTACATCAATTCTTTTACATAATTCTTGTTTCTCATGACATTTCTAACATTGCCCACAATAATCAACTTTCTAAGTCTTTCTGAGCAGGAGAAATCGCAAAACATAGTAATTTCTTCATTGCCATCCAAAAACAACGCTTTTTTACACTCCGGTCTCCCTTTCTCTTGGAAACAATGACTTACATCAATTCTTTGACATAATTCTTGTTTCTCATGACATTTCTAACATTGCCCACAATTATCAACTTTCTAAGTCTTTCTGAGCAAGAGAAATCGCAAAACAGTCATTTCTTCATTGCCGTCCAAAAACAATGCTTTTTTACACTCCGGTCTCCCTTTCTCTTGGAAACAATGACTTACATCAATTCTTTTACATAATTCTTGTTTCTCATGACATTTCTTACATTGCCCACAATTATCAACTTTCTAAGTCTTCTGAGCAGGAGAAATCGCAAAACATAGTAATTTCTTCATTGCCGTCCAAAAACAACGCTTTTTTACACTCCTGTCTCCCTTTCTCTTGGAAACAATGACTTACATCAATTCTTTTACATAATTCTTGTTTCTCATGACATTTCTTACATTGCCCACAATTATCAACTTTCTAAGTCTTTCTGAGCAGGAGAAATCGCAAAACATAGTCATTTCTTCATTGCCGTCCAAAAACAACGCTTTTTTACACTCCTGTCTCCCTTTCTCTTGGAAACAATGACTTACATCAATTCTTTTACATAATTCTTGTTTCTCATGACATTTCTAACATTGCCCACAATTATCAACTTTCTAAGTCTTTCTGAGCAAGAGAAATCGCAAAACAGTCATTTCTTCATTGCCGTCCAAAAACAATGCTTTTTTACACTCCGGTCTCCCTTTCTCTTGGAAACAATGACTTACATCAATTCTTTTACATAATTCTTGTTTCTCATGACATTTCTAACATTGCCCACAATTATCAACTTTCTAAGTCTTTCTGAGCAGGAGAAATCGCAAAACATAGTCATTTCTTCATTGCCGTCCAAAAACAACGCTTTTTTACACTCCTGTCTCCCTTTCTCTTGGAAACAATGACTTACATCAATTCTTTTACATAATTCTTGTTTCTCATGACATTTCTAACATTGCCCACAATTATCAACTTTCTAAGTCTTTCTGAGCAGGAGAAATCGCAAAACATAGTCATTTCTTCATTGCCGTCCAAAAACAACGCTTTTTTACACTCCTGTCTCCCTTTCTCTTGGAAACAATGACTTACATCAATTCTTTTACATAATTCTTGTTTCTCATGACATTTCTAACATTGCCCACAATTATCAACTTTCTAAGTCTTTCTGAGCAAGAGAAATCGCAAAACAGTCATTTCTTCATTGCCGTCCAAAAACAATGCTTTTTTACACTCCGGTCTCCCTTTCTCTTGGAAACAATGACTTACATCAATTCTTTTACATAATTCTTGTTTCTCATGACATTTCTAACATTGCCCACAATTATCAACTTTCTAAGTCTTTCTGAGCAAGAGAAATCGCAAAAAAATCATTTCTTCATTGCCGTCCAAAAACAACGCTTTTTTACACTCCGGTCTCCCTTTCTCTTGGAAACAATGACTTACATCAATTCTTTTACATAATTCTTGTTTCTAATGACATTTCTAACATTGCCCACAATTATCAACTTTCTAAGTCTTTCTGAGCAAGAGAAATCGCAAAACAGTCATTTCTTCATTGCCGTCCAAAAACAATGCTTTTTTACACTCCGGTCTCCCTTTCTCTTGGAAACAATGACTTACATCAATTCTTTTACATAATTCTTGTTTCTCATGACATTTCTAACATTGCCCACAATTATCAACTTTCTAAGTCTTTCTGAGCAAGAGAAATCGCAAAACAGTCATTTCTTCATTGCCGTCCAAAAACAATGCTTTTTTACACTCCGGTCTCCCTTTCTCTTGGAAACAATGACTTACATCAATTCTTTTACATAATTCTTGTTTCTCATGACATTTCTAACATTGCCCACAATTATCAACTTTCTAAGTCTTTCTGAGCAGGAGAGATCGCAAAACATAGTCATTTCTTCATTGCCGTCCAAAAACAACGCTTTTTTACACTCCTGTCTCCCTTTCTCTTGGAAACAATGACTTACATCAATTCTTTTACATAATTCTTGTTTCGCATGACATTTCTAACATTGCCCACAATTATCAACTTTCTAAGTCTTTCTGAGCAGGAGAAATCGCAAAACATAGTCATTTCTTCATTGCCGTCCAAAAACAACGCTTTTTTACACTCCTGTCTCCCTTTCTCTTGGAAACAATGACTTACATCAATTCTTTTACATAATTCTTGTTTCTCATGACATTTCTTACATTGCCCACAATTATCAACTTTCTAAGTCTTTCTGAGCAGGAGAAATCGCAAAACATAGTAATTTCTTCATTGCCGTCCAAAAACAACGCTTTTTTACACTCCTGTCTCCTTTTCTCTTGGAAACAATGACTTACATCAATTCTTTTACATAATTCTTGTTTCTCATGACATTTCTAACATTGCCCACAATTATCAACTTTCTAAGTCTTTCTGAGCAAGAGAAATCGCAAAACAGTCATTTCTTCATTGCCGTCCAAAAACAACGCTTTTTTACACTCCGGTCTCCCTTTCTCTTGGAAACAATGACTTACATCAATTCTTTGACATAATTCTTGTTTCTCATGACATTTCTAACATTGCCCACAATTATCAACTTTCTAAGTCTTTCTGAGCAAGAGAAATCGCAAAACAGTCATTTCTTCATTGCCGTCCAAAAACAATGCTTTTTTACACTCCGGTCTCCCTTTCTCTTGGAAACAATGACTTACATCAATTCTTTTACATAATTCTTGTTTCTCATGACATTTCTTACATTGCCCACAATTATCAACTTTCTAAGTCTTTCTGAGCAGGAGAAATCGCAAAACATAGTAATTTCTTCATTGCCGTCCAAAAACAACGCTTTTTTACACTCCTGTCTCCCTTTCTCTTGGAAACAATGACTTACATCAATTCTTTTACATAATTCTTGTTTCTCATGACATTTCTTACATTGCCCACAATTATCAACTTTCTAAGTCTTTCTGAGCAGGAGAAATCGCAAAACATAGTCATTTCTTCATTGCCGTCCAAAAACAACGCTTTTTTACACTCCTGTCTCCCTTTCTCTTGGAAACAATGACTTACATCAATTCTTTTACATAATTCTTGTTTCTCATGACATTTCTAACATTGCCCACAATTATCAACTTTCTAAGTCTTTCTGAGCAAGAGAAATCGCAAAACAGTCATTTCTTCATTGCCGTCCAAAAACAATGCTTTTTTACACTCCGGTCTCCCTTTCTCTTGGAAACAATGACTTACATCAATTCTTTTACATAATTCTTGTTTCTCATGACATTTCTAACATTGCCCACAATTATCAACTTTCTAAGTCTTTCTGAGCAAGAGAAATCGCAAAAAAATCATTTCTTCATTGCCGTCCAAAAACAACGCTTTTTTACACTCCGGTCTCCCTTTCTCTTGGAAACAATGACTTACATCAATTCTTTTACATAATTCTTGTTTCTCATGACATTTCTAACATTGCCCACAATTATCAACTTTCTAAGTCTTTCTGAGCAAGAGAAATCGCAAAACAGTCATTTCTTCATTGCCGTCCAAAAACAATGCTTTTTTACACTCCGGTCTCCCTTTCTCTTGGAAACAATGACTTACATCAATTCTTTTACATAATTCTTGTTTCTCATGACATTTCTAACATTGCCCACAATTATCAACTTTCTAAGTCTTTCTGAGCAAGAGAAATCGCAAAACAGTCATTTCTTCATTGCCGTCCAAAAACAATGCTTTTTTACACTCCGGTCTCCCTTTCTCTTGGAAACAATGACTTACATCAATTCTTTTACATAATTCTTGTTTCTCATGACATTTCTAACATTGCCACAATTATCAACTTTCTAAGTCTTTCTGAGCAGGAGAAATCGCAAAACATAGTCATTTCTTCATTGCCGTCCAAAAACAACGCTTTTTTACACTCCTGTCTCCCTTTCTCTTGGAAACAATGACTTACATCAATTCTTTTACATAATTCTTGTTTCTCATGACATTTCTAACATTGCCCACAATTATCAACTTTCTAAGTCTTTCTAAACAGGAGAAATCGTAAAACATAGTAATTTCTTCATTGCCGTCCAAAAACAACGCTTTTTTACACTCCTGTCTCCCTTTCTCTTGGAAACAATGACTTACATCAATTCTTTTACATAATTCTTGTTTCTCATGACATTTCTTACATTGCCCACAATTATCAACTTTCTAAGTCTTTCTGAGCAGGAGAAATCGCAAAACATAGTCATTTCTTCATTGCCGTCCAAAAACAACGCTTTTTTACACTCTGGTCTCCCTTTCTCTTGGAAACAATGACTAACATCAATTCTTTTACATAATTCTTGTTTCTCATGACATTTCTAACATTGCCCACAATTATCAACTTTCTAAGTCTTTCTGAGCAAGAGAAATCGCAAAAAAATCATTTCTTCATTGCCGTCCAAAAACAACGCTTTTTTACACTCCGGTCTCCCTTTCTCTTGGAAACAATGACTTACATCAATTCTTTTACATAATTCTTGTTTCTAATGACATTTCTAACATTGCCCACAATTATCAACTTTCTAAGTCTTTCTGAGCAAGAGAAATCGCAAAACAGTCATTTCTTCATTGCCGTCCAAAAACAATGCTTTTTTACACTCCGGTCTCCCTTTCTCTTGGAAACAATGACTTACATCAATTCTTTTACATAATTCTTGTTTCTCATGACATTTCTAACATTGCCCACAATTATCAACTTTCTAAGTCTTTCTGAGCAAGAGAAATCGCAAAACAGTCATTTCTTCATTGCCGTCCAAAAACAATGCTTTTTTACACTCCGGTCTCCCTTTCTCTTGGAAACAATGACTTACATCAATTCTTTTACATAATTCTTGTTTCTCATGACATTTCTAACATTGCCACAATTATCAACTTTCTAAGTCTTTCTGAGCAGGAGAAATCGCAAAACATAGTAATTTCTTCATTGCCGTCCAAAAACAACGCTTTTTTACACTCCTGTCTCCCTTTCTCTTGGAAACAATGACTTACATCAATTCTTTTACATAATTCTTGTTTCTCATGACATTTCTTACATTGCCCACAATTATCAACTTTCTAAGTCTTTCTGAGCAGGAGAAATCGCAAAACATAGTCATTTCTTCATTGCCGTCCAAAAACAACGCTTTTTTACACTCCTGTCTCCCTTTCTCTTGGAAACAATGACTTACATCAATTCTTTTACATAATTCTTGTTTCTCATGACATTTCTAACATTGCCCACAATTATCAACTTTCTAAGTCTTTCTGAGCAGGAGAAATCGCAAAACATAGTCATTTCTTCATTGCCGTCCAAAAACAACGCTTTTTTACACTCCTGTCTCCCTTTCTCTTGGAAACAATGACTTACATCAATTCTTTTACATAATTCTTGTTTCTCATGACATTTCTAACATTGCCCACAATTATCAACTTTCTAAGTCTTTCTAAACAGGAGAAATCGTAAAACATAGTAATT
Organism: Mixophyes fleayi; assembly: GCF_038048845.1. NCBI lineage: Eukaryota > Metazoa > Chordata > Amphibia > Anura > Limnodynastidae > Mixophyes > Mixophyes fleayi. The sequence continues at coordinate 18,897 of NW_027446871.1, read as the reverse complement.
TCTTCATTGCCGTCCAAAAACAACGCTTTTTTACACTCCTGTCTCCCTTTCTCTTGGAAACAATGACTTACATCAATTCTTTTACATAATTCTTGTTTCTCATGACATTTCTTACATTGCCCACAATTATCAACTTTCTAAGTCTTTCTGAGCAGGAGAAATCGCAAAACATAGTCATTTCTTCATTGCCGTCCAAAAACAACGCTTTTTTACACTCCTGTCTCCTTTTCTCTTGGAAACAATGACTTACATCAATTCTTTTACATAATTCTTGTTTCTCATGACATTTCTAACATTGCCCACAATTATCAACTTTCTAAGTCTTTCTGAGCAAGAGAAATCGCAAAACAGTCATTTCTTCATTGCCGTCCAAAAACAACGCTTTTTTACACTCCGGTCTCCCTTTCTCTTGGAAACAATGACTTACATCAATTCTTTGACATAATTCTTGTTTCTCATGACATTTCTAACATTGCCCACAATTATCAACTTTCTAAGTCTTTCTGAGCAAGAGAAATCGCAAAACAGTCATTTCTTCATTGCCGTCCAAAAACAATGCTTTTTTACACTCCGGTCTCCCTTTCTCTTGGAAACAATGACTTACATCAATTCTTTTACATAATTCTTGTTTCTCATGACATTTCTTACATTGCCCACAATTATCAACTTTCTAAGTCTTTCTGAGCAGGAGAAATCGCAAAACATAGTAATTTCTTCATTGCCGTCCAAAAACAACGCTTTTTTACACTCCTGTCTCCCTTTCTCTTGGAAACAATGACTTACATCAATTCTTTTACATAATTCTTGTTTCTCATGACATTTCTTACATTGCCCACAATTATCAACTTTCTAAGTCTTTCTGAGCAGGAGAAATCGCAAAACATAGTCATTTCTTCATTGCCGTCCAAAAACAACGCTTTTTTACACTCCTGTCTCCCTTTCTCTTGGAAACAATGACTTACATCAATTCTTTTACATAATTCTTGTTTCTCATGACATTTCTAACATTGCCCACAATTATCAACTTTCTAAGTCTTTCTGAGCAAGAGAAATCGCAAAACAGTCATTTCTTCATTGCCGTCCAAAAACAATGCTTTTTTACACTCCGGTCTCCCTTTCTCTTGGAAACAATGACTTACATCAATTCTTTTACATAATTCTTGTTTCTCATGACATTTCTAACATTGCCCACAATTATCAACTTTCTAAGTCTTTCTGAGCAAGAGAAATCGCAAAAAAATCATTTCTTCATTGCCGTCCAAAAACAACGCTTTTTTACACTCCGGTCTCCCTTTCTCTTGGAAACAATGACTTACATCAATTCTTTTACATAATTCTTGTTTCTCATGACATTTCTAACATTGCCCACAATTATCAACTTTCTAAGTCTTTCTGAGCAAGAGAAATCGCAAAACAGTCATTTCTTCATTGCCGTCCAAAAACAATGCTTTTTTACACTCCGGTCTCCCTTTCTCTTGGAAACAATGACTTACATCAATTCTTTTACATAATTCTTGTTTCTCATGACATTTCTAACATTGCCCACAATTATCAACTTTCTAAGTCTTTCTGAGCAAGAGAAATCGCAAAACAGTCATTTCTTCATTGCCGTCCAAAAACAATGCTTTTTTACACTCCGGTCTCCCTTTCTCTTGGAAACAATGACTTACATCAATTCTTTTACATAATTCTTGTTTCTCATGACATTTCTAACATTGCCACAATTATCAACTTTCTAAGTCTTTCTGAGCAGGAGAAATCGCAAAACATAGTCATTTCTTCATTGCCGTCCAAAAACAACGCTTTTTTACACTCCTGTCTCCCTTTCTCTTGGAAACAATGACTTACATCAATTCTTTTACATAATTCTTGTTTCTCATGACATTTCTAACATTGCCCACAATTATCAACTTTCTAAGTCTTTCTAAACAGGAGAAATCGTAAAACATAGTAATTTCTTCATTGCCGTCCAAAAACAACGCTTTTTTACACTCCTGTCTCCCTTTCTCTTGGAAACAATGACTTACATCAATTCTTTTACATAATTCTTGTTTCTCATGACATTTCTTACATTGCCCACAATTATCAACTTTCTAAGTCTTTCTGAGCAGGAGAAATCGCAAAACATAGTCATTTCTTCATTGCCGTCCAAAAACAACGCTTTTTTACACTCTGGTCTCCCTTTCTCTTGGAAACAATGACTAACATCAATTCTTTTACATAATTCTTGTTTCTCATGACATTTCTAACATTGCCCACAATTATCAACTTTCTAAGTCTTTCTGAGCAAGAGAAATCGCAAAAAAATCATTTCTTCATTGCCGTCCAAAAACAACGCTTTTTTACACTCCGGTCTCCCTTTCTCTTGGAAACAATGACTTACATCAATTCTTTTACATAATTCTTGTTTCTAATGACATTTCTAACATTGCCCACAATTATCAACTTTCTAAGTCTTTCTGAGCAAGAGAAATCGCAAAACAGTCATTTCTTCATTGCCGTCCAAAAACAATGCTTTTTTACACTCCGGTCTCCCTTTCTCTTGGAAACAATGACTTACATCAATTCTTTTACATAATTCTTGTTTCTCATGACATTTCTAACATTGCCCACAATTATCAACTTTCTAAGTCTTTCTGAGCAAGAGAAATCGCAAAACAGTCATTTCTTCATTGCCGTCCAAAAACAATGCTTTTTTACACTCCGGTCTCCCTTTCTCTTGGAAACAATGACTTACATCAATTCTTTTACATAATTCTTGTTTCTCATGACATTTCTAACATTGCCACAATTATCAACTTTCTAAGTCTTTCTGAGCAGGAGAAATCGCAAAACATAGTAATTTCTTCATTGCCGTCCAAAAACAACGCTTTTTTACACTCCTGTCTCCCTTTCTCTTGGAAACAATGACTTACATCAATTCTTTTACATAATTCTTGTTTCTCATGACATTTCTTACATTGCCCACAATTATCAACTTTCTAAGTCTTTCTGAGCAGGAGAAATCGCAAAACATAGTCATTTCTTCATTGCCGTCCAAAAACAACGCTTTTTTACACTCCTGTCTCCCTTTCTCTTGGAAACAATGACTTACATCAATTCTTTTACATAATTCTTGTTTCTCATGACATTTCTAACATTGCCCACAATTATCAACTTTCTAAGTCTTTCTGAGCAGGAGAAATCGCAAAACATAGTCATTTCTTCATTGCCGTCCAAAAACAACGCTTTTTTACACTCCTGTCTCCCTTTCTCTTGGAAACAATGACTTACATCAATTCTTTTACATAATTCTTGTTTCTCATGACATTTCTAACATTGCCCACAATTATCAACTTTCTAAGTCTTTCTAAACAGGAGAAATCGTAAAACATAGTAATTTCTTCATTGCCGTCCAAAAACAACGCTTTTTTACACTCCTGTCTCCCTTTCTCTTGGAAACAATGACTTACATCAATTCTTTTACATAATTCTTGTTTCTCATGACATTTCTTACATTGCCCACAATTATCAACTTTCTAAGTCTTTCTGAGCAGGAGAAATCGCAAAACATAGTCATTTCTTCATTGCCGTCCAAAAACAACGCTTTTTTACACTCTGGTCTCCCTTTCTCTTGGAAACAATGACTTACATCAATTCTTTTACATAATTCTTGTTTCTCATGACATTTCTAACATTGCCCACAATTATCAACTTTCTAAGTCTTTCTGAGCAAGAGAAATCGCAAAAAAATCATTTCTTCATTGCCGTCCAAAAACAACGCTTTTTTACACTCCGGTCTCCCTTTCTCTTGGAAACAATGACTTACATCAATTCTTTTACATAATTCTTGTTTCTAATGACATTTCTAACATTGCCCACAATTATCAACTTTCTAAGTCTTTCTGAGCAAGAGAAATCGCAAAACAGTCATTTCTTCATTGCCGTCCAAAAACAATGCTTTTTTACACTCCGGTCTCCCTTTCTCTTGGAAACAATGACTTACATCAATTCTTTTACATAATTCTTGTTTCTCATGACATTTCTAACATTGCCCACAATTATCAACTTTCTAAGTCTTTCTGAGCAAGAGAAATCGCAAAACAGTCATTTCTTCATTGCCGTTAAAAAACAATGCTTTTTTACACTCCGGTCTCCCTTTCTCTTGGAAACAATGACTTACATCAATTCTTTTACATAATTCTTGTTTCTCATGACATTTCTAACATTGCCCACAATTATCAACTTTCTAAGTCTTTCTGAGCAGGAGAAATCGCAAAACATAGTCATTTCTTCATTGCCGTCCAAAAACAACGCTTTTTTACACTCCTGTCTCCCTTTCTCTTGGAAACAATGACTTACATCAATTCTTTTACATAATTCTTGTTTCTCATGACATTTCTTACATTGCCCACAATTATCAACTTTCTAAGTCTTTCTGAGCAGGAGAAATCGCAAAACATAGTCATTTCTTCATTGCCGTCCAAAAACAACGCTTTTTTACACTCCGGTCTCCCTTTCTCTTGGAAACAATGACTTACATCAATTCTTTTACATAATTCTTGTTTCTCATGACATTTCTAACATTGCCCACAATAATCAACTTTCTAAGTCTTTCTGAGCAGGAGAAATCGCAAAACATAGTAATTTCTTCATTGCCATCCAAAAACAACGCTTTTTTACACTCCGGTCTCCCTTTCTCTTGGAAACAATGACTTACATCAATTCTTTGACATAATTCTTGTTTCTCATGACATTTCTAACATTGCCCACAATTATCAACTTTCTAAGTCTTTCTGAGCAAGAGAAATCGCAAAACAGTCATTTCTTCATTGCCGTCCAAAAACAATGCTTTTTTACACTCCGGTCTCCCTTTCTCTTGGAAACAATGACTTACATCAATTCTTTTACATAATTCTTGTTTCTCATGACATTTCTTACATTGCCCACAATTATCAACTTTCTAAGTCTTTCTGAGCAGGAGAAATCGCAAAACATAGTAATTTCTTCATTGCCGTCCAAAAACAACGCTTTTTTACACTCCTGTCTCCCTTTCTCTTGGAAACAATGACTTACATCAATTCTTTTACATAATTCTTGTTTCTCATGACATTTCTTACATTGCCCACAATTATCAACTTTCTAAGTCTTTCTGAGCAGGAGAAATCGCAAAACATAGTCATTTCTTCATTGCCGTCCAAAAACAACGCTTTTTTACACTCCTGTCTCCCTTTCTCTTGGAAACAATGACTTACATCAATTCTTTTACATAATTCTTGTTTCTCATGACATTTCTAACATTGCCCACAATTATCAACTTTCTAAGTCTTTCTGAGCAAGAGAAATCGCAAAACAGTCATTTCTTCATTGCCGTCCAAAAACAATGCTTTTTTACACTCCGGTCTCCCTTTCTCTTGGAAACAATGACTTACATCAATTCTTTTACATAATTCTTGTTTCTCATGACATTTCTAACATTGCCCACAATTATCAACTTTCTAAGTCTTTCTGAGCAGGAGAAATCGCAAAACATAGTCATTTCTTCATTGCCGTCCAAAAACAACGCTTTTTTACACTCCTGTCTCCCTTTCTCTTGGAAACAATGACTTACATCAATTCTTTTACATAATTCTTGTTTCTCATGACATTTCTAACATTGCCCACAATTATCAACTTTCTAAGTCTTTCTGAGCAGGAGAAATCGCAAAACATAGTCATTTCTTCATTGCCGTCCAAAAACAACGCTTTTTTACACTCCTGTCTCCCTTTCTCTTGGAAACAATGACTTACATCAATTCTTTTACATAATTCTTGTTTCTCATGACATTTCTAACATTGCCCACAATTATCAACTTTCTAAGTCTTTCTGAGCAAGAGAAATCGCAAAACAGTCATTTCTTCATTGCCGTCCAAAAACAATGCTTTTTTACACTCCGGTCTCCCTTTCTCTTGGAAACAATGACTTACATCAATTCTTTTACATAATTCTTGTTTCTCATGACATTTCTAACATTGCCCACAATTATCAACTTTCTAAGTCTTTCTGAGCAAGAGAAATCGCAAAAAAATCATTTCTTCATTGCCGTCCAAAAACAACGCTTTTTTACACTCCGGTCTCCCTTTCTCTTGGAAACAATGACTTACATCAATTCTTTTACATAATTCTTGTTTCTAATGACATTTCTAACATTGCCCACAATTATCAACTTTCTAAGTCTTTCTGAGCAAGAGAAATCGCAAAACAGTCATTTCTTCATTGCCGTCCAAAAACAATGCTTTTTTACACTCCGGTCTCCCTTTCTCTTGGAAACAATGACTTACATCAATTCTTTTACATAATTCTTGTTTCTCATGACATTTCTAACATTGCCCACAATTATCAACTTTCTAAGTCTTTCTGAGCAAGAGAAATCGCAAAACAGTCATTTCTTCATTGCCGTCCAAAAACAATGCTTTTTTACACTCCGGTCTCCCTTTCTCTTGGAAACAATGACTTACATCAATTCTTTTACATAATTCTTGTTTCTCATGACATTTCTAACATTGCCACAATTATCAACTTTCTAAGTCTTTCTGAGCAGGAGAAATCGCAAAACATAGTCATTTCTTCATTGCCGTCCAAAAACAACGCTTTTTTACACTCCTGTCTCCCTTTCTCTTGGAAACAATGACTTACATCAATTCTTTTACATAATTCTTGTTTCTCATGACATTTCTAACATTGCCCACAATTATCAACTTTCTAAGTCTTTCTAAACAGGAGAAATCGTAAAACATAGTAATTTCTTCATTGCCGTCCAAAAACAACGCTTTTTTACACTCCTGTCTCCCTTTCTCTTGGAAACAATGACTTACATCAATTCTTTTACATAATTCTTGTTTCTCATGACATTTCTTACATTGCCCACAATTATCAACTTTCTAAGTCTTTCTGAGCAGGAGAAATCGCAAAACATAGTCATTTCTTCATTGCCGTCCAAAAACAACGCTTTTTTACACTCTGGTCTCCCTTTCTCTTGGAAACAATGACTAACATCAATTCTTTTACATAATTCTTGTTTCTCATGACATTTCTAACATTGCCCACAATTATCAACTTTCTAAGTCTTTCTGAGCAAGAGAAATCGCAAAAAAATCATTTCTTCATTGCCGTCCAAAAACAACGCTTTTTTACACTCCGGTCTCCCTTTCTCTTGGAAACAATGACTTACATCAATTCTTTTACATAATTCTTGTTTCTAATGACATTTCTAACATTGCCCACAATTATCAACTTTCTAAGTCTTTCTGAGCAAGAGAAATCGCAAAACAGTCATTTCTTCATTGCCGTCCAAAAACAATGCTTTTTTACACTCCGGTCTCCCTTTCTCTTGGAAACAATGACTTACATCAATTCTTTTACATAATTCTTGTTTCTCATGACATTTCTAACATTGCCCACAATTATCAACTTTCTAAGTCTTTCTGAGCAAGAGAAATCGCAAAACAGTCATTTCTTCATTGCCGTCCAAAAACAATGCTTTTTTACACTCCGGTCTCCCTTTCTCTTGGAAACAATGACTTACATCAATTCTTTTACATAATTCTTGTTTCTCATGACATTTCTAACATTGCCACAATTATCAACTTTCTAAGTCTTTCTGAGCAGGAGAAATCGCAAAACATAGTCATTTCTTCATTGCCGTCCAAAAACAACGCTTTTTTACACTCCTGTCTCCCTTTCTCTTGGAAACAATGACTTACATCAATTCTTTTACATAATTCTTGTTTCTCATGACATTTCTTACATTGCCCACAATTATCAACTTTCTAAGTCTTTCTGAGCAGGAGAAATCGCAAAACATAGTCATTTCTTCATTGCCGTCCAAAAACAACGCTTTTTTACACTCCTGTCTCCCTTTCTCTTGGAAACAATGACTTACATCAATTCTTTTACATAATTCTTGTTTCTCATGACATTTCTAACATTGCCCACAATTATCAACTTTCTAAGTCTTTCTGAGCAGGAGAAATCGCAAAACATAGTCATTTCTTCATTGCCGTCCAAAAACAACGCTTTTTTACACTCCTGTCTCCCTTTCTCTTGGAAACAATGACTTACATCAATTCTTTTACATAATTCTTGTTTCTCATGACATTTCTAACATTGCCCACAATTATCAACTTTCTAAGTCTTTCTAAACAGGAGAAATCGTAAAACATAGTAATTTCTTCATTGCCGTCCAAAAACAACGCTTTTTTACACTCCTGTCTCCCTTTCTCTTGGAAACAATGACTTACATCAATTCTTTTACATAATTCTTGTTTCTCATGACATTTCTTACATTGCCCACAATTATCAACTTTCTAAGTCTTTCTGAGCAGGAGAAATCGCAAAACATAGTCATTTCTTCATTGCCGTCCAAAAACAACGCTTTTTTACACTCTGGTCTCCCTTTCTCTTGGAAACAATGACTTACATCAATTCTTTTACATAATTCTTGTTTCTCATGACATTTCTAACATTGCCCACAATTATCAACTTTCTAAGTCTTTCTGAGCAAGAGAAATCGCAAAAAAATCATTTCTTCATTGCCGTCCAAAAACAACGCTTTTTTACACTCCGGTCTCCCTTTCTCTTGGAAACAATGACTTACATCAATTCTTTTACATAATTCTTGTTTCTAATGACATTTCTAACATTGCCCACAATTATCAACTTTCTAAGTCTTTCTGAGCAAGAGAAATCGCAAAACAGTCATTTCTTCATTGCCGTCCAAAAACAATGCTTTTTTACACTCCGGTCTCCCTTTCTCTTGGAAACAATGACTTACATCAATTCTTTTACATAATTCTTGTTTCTCATGACATTTCTAACATTGCCCACAATTATCAACTTTCTAAGTCTTTCTGAGCAAGAGAAATCGCAAAACAGTCATTTCTTCATTGCCGTTAAAAAACAATGCTTTTTTACACTCCGGTCTCCCTTTCTCTTGGAAACAATGACTTACATCAATTCTTTTACATAATTCTTGTTTCTCATGACATTTCTAACATTGCCCACAATTATCAACTTTCTAAGTCTTTCTGAGCAGGAGAAATCGCAAAACATAGTCATTTCTTCATTGCCGTCCAAAAACAACGCTTTTTTACACTCCTGTCTCCCTTTCTCTTGGAAACAATGACTTACATCAATTCTTTTACATAATTCTTGTTTCTCATGACATTTCTTACATTGCCCACAATTATCAACTTTCTAAGTCTTTCTGAGCAGGAGAAATCGCAAAACATAGTCATTTCTTCATTGCCGTCCAAAAACAACGCTTTTTTACACTCCGGTCTCCCTTTCTCTTGGAAACAATGACTTACATCAATTCTTTTACATAATTCTTGTTTCTCATGACATTTCTAACATTGCCCACAATAATCAACTTTCTAAGTCTTTCTGAGCAGGAGAAATCGCAAAACATAGTAATTTCTTCATTGCCATCCAAAAACAACGCTTTTTTACACTCCGGTCTCCCTTTCTCTTGGAAACAATGACTTACATCAATTCTTTGACATAATTCTTGTTTCTCATGACATTTCTAACATTGCCCACAATTATCAACTTTCTAAGTCTTTCTGAGCAAGAGAAATCGCAAAACAGTCATTTCTTCATTGCCGTCCAAAAACAATGCTTTTTTACACTCCGGTCTCCCTTTCTCTTGGAAACAATGACTTACATCAATTCTTTTACATAATTCTTGTTTCTCATGACATTTCTTACATTGCCCACAATTATCAACTTTCTAAGTCTTTCTGAGCAGGAGAAATCGCAAAACATAGTAATTTCTTCATTGCCGTCCAAAAACAACGCTTTTTTACACTCCTGTCTCCCTTTCTCTTGGAAACAATGACTTACATCAATTCTTTTACATAATTCTTGTTTCTCATGACATTTCTTACATTGCCCACAATTATCAACTTTCTAAGTCTTTCTGAGCAGGAGAAATCGCAAAACATAGTCATTTCTTCATTGCCGTCCAAAAACAACGCTTTTTTACACTCCTGTCTCCCTTTCTCTTGGAAACAATGACTTACATCAATTCTTTTACATAATTCTTGTTTCTCATGACATTTCTAACATTGCCCACAATTATCAACTTTCTAAGTCTTTCTGAGCAAGAGAAATCGCAAAACAGTCATTTCTTCATTGCCGTCCAAAAACAATGCTTTTTTACACTCCGGTCTCCCTTTCTCTTGGAAACAATGACTTACATCAATTCTTTTACATAATTCTTGTTTCTCATGACATTTCTAACATTGCCCACAATTATCAACTTTCTAAGTCTTTCTGAGCAGGAGAAATCGCAAAACATAGTCATTTCTTCATTGCCGTCCAAAAACAACGCTTTTTTACACTCCTGTCTCCCTTTCTCTTGGAAACAATGACTTACATCAATTCTTTTACATAATTCTTGTTTCTCATGACATTTCTAACATTGCCCACAATTATCAACTTTCTAAGTCTTTCTGAGCAGGAGAAATCGCAAAACATAGTCATTTCTTCATTGCCGTCCAAAAACAACGCTTTTTTACACTCCTGTCTCCCTTTCTCTTGGAAACAATGACTTACATCAATTCTTTTACATAATTCTTGTTTCTCATGACATTTCTTACATTGCCCACAATTATCAACTTTCTAAGTCTTTCTGAGCAGGAGAAATCGCAAAACATAGTAATTTCTTCATTGCCGTCCAAAAACAACGCTTTTTTACACTCCTGTCTCCCTTTCTCTTGGAAACAATGACTTACATCAATTCTTTTACATAATTCTTGTTTCTCATGACATTTCTTACATTGCCCACAATTATCAACTTTCTAAGTCTTTCTGAGCAGGAGAAATCGCAAAACATAGTCATTTCTTCATTGCCGTCCAAAAACAACGCTTTTTTACACTCCTGTCTCCCTTTCTCTTGGAAACAATGACTTACATCAATTCTTTTACATAATTCTTGTTTCTCATGACATTTCTAACATTGCCCACAATTATCAACTTTCTAAGTCTTTCTGAGCAAGAGAAATCGCAAAACAGTCATTTCTTCATTGCCGTCCAAAAACAATGCTTTTTTACACTCCGGTCTCCCTTTCTCTTGGAAACAATGACTTACATCAATTCTTTTACATAATTCTTGTTTCTCATGACATTTCTAACATTGCCCACAATTATCAACTTTCTAAGTCTTTCTGAGCAGGAGAAATCGCAAAACATAGTCATTTCTTCATTGCCGTCCAAAAACAACGCTTTTTTACACTCCTGTCTCCCTTTCTCTTGGAAACAATGACTTACATCAATTCTTTTACATAATTCTTGTTTCTCATGACATTTCTAACATTGCCCACAATTATCAACTTTCTAAGTCTTTCTGAGCAGGAGAAATCGCAAAACATAGTCATTTCTTCATTGCCGTCCAAAAACAACGCTTTTTTACACTCCTGTCTCCCTTTCTCTTGGAAACAATGACTTACATCAATTCTTTTACATAATTCTTGTTTCTCATGACATTTCTAACATTGCCCACAATTATCAACTTTCTAAGTCTTTCTAAACAGGAGAAATCGTAAAACATAGTAATTTCTTCATTGCCGTCCAAAAACAACGCTTTTTTACACTCCTGTCTCCCTTTCTCTTGGAAACAATGACTTACATCAATTCTTTTACATAATTCTTGTTTCTCATGACATTTCTTACATTGCCCACAATTATCAACTTTCTAAGTCTTTCTGAGCAGGAGAAATCGCAAAACATAGTCATTTCTTCATTGCCGTCCAAAAACAACGCTTTTTTACACTCTGGTCTCCCTTTCTCTTGGAAACAATGACTTACATCAATTCTTTTACATAATTCTTGTTTCTCATGACATTTCTAACATTGCCCACAATTATCAACTTTCTAAGTCTTTCTGAGCAAGAGAAATCGCAAAAAAATCATTTCTTCATTGCCGTCCAAAAACAACGCTTTTTTACACTCCGGTCTCCCTTTCTCTTGGAAACAATGACTTACATCAATTCTTTTACATAATTCTTGTTTCTAATGACATTTCTAACATTGCCCACAATTATCAACTTTCTAAGTCTTTCTGAGCAAGAGAAATCGCAAAACAGTCATTTCTTCTTGCCGTCCAAAAACAATGCTTTTTTACACTCCGGTCTCCCTTTCTCTTGGAAACAATGACTTACATCAATTCTTTTACATAATTCTTGTTTCTCATGACATTTCTAACATTGCCCACAATTATCAACTCTCTAAGTCTTTCTGAGCAGGAGAAATCGCAAAACATAGTAATTTCTTCATTGCCGTCCAAAAACAACGCTTTTTTACACTCCTGTCTCCCTTTCTCTTGGAAACAATGACTTACATCAATTCTTTTACATAATTCTTGTTTCTCATGACATTTCTTACATTGCCCACAATTATCAACTTTCTAAGTCTTTCTGAGCAGGAGAAATCGCAAAACATAGTCATTTCTTCATTGCCGTCCAAAAACAACGCTTTTTTACACTCCTGTCTCCTTTTCTCTTGGAAACAATGACTTACATCAATTCTTTTACATAATTCTTGTTTTTCATGACATTTCTAACATTGCCCACAATTATCAACTTTCTAAGTCTTTCTGAGCAAGAGAAATCGCAAAACGGTCATTTCTTCATTGCCGTCCAAAAACAACGCTTTTTTACACTCCGGTCTCCCTTTCTCTTGGAAACAATGACTTACATCAATTCTTTGACATAATTCTTGTTTCTCATGACATTTCTAACATTGCCCACAATTATCAACTTTCTAAGTCTTTCTGAGCAAGAGAAATCGCAAAACAGTCATTTCTTCATTGCCGTCCAAAAACAATGCTTTTTTACACTCCGGTCTCCCTTTCTCTTGGAAACAATGACTTACATCAATTCTTTTACATAATTCTTGTTTCTCATGACATTTCTAACATTGCCCACAATTATCAACTTTCTAAGTCTTTCTGAGCAGGAGAGATCGCAAAACATAGTCATTTCTTCATTGCCGTCCAAAAACAACGCTTTTTTACACTCCTGTCTCCCTTTCTCTTGGAAACAATGACTTACATCAATTCTTTTACATAATTCTTGTTTCTCATGACATTTCTAACATTGCCCACAATTATCAACTTTCTAAGTCTTTCTGAGCAGGAGAAATCGCAAAACATAGTCATTTCTTCATTGCCGTCCAAAAACAACGCTTTTTTACACTCCTGTCTCCCTTTCTCTTGGAAACAATGACTTACATCAATTCTTTTACATAATTCTTGTTTCTCATGACATTTCTAACATTGCCCACAATTATCAACTTTCTAAGTCTTTCTGAGCAAGAGAAATCGCAAAACAGTCATTTCTTCATTGCCGTCCAAAAACAACGCTTTTTTACACTCCGGTCTCCCTTTCTCTTGGAAACAATGACTTACATCAATTCTTTTACATAATTCTTGTTTCTCATGACATTTCTAACATTGCCCACAATTATCAACTTTCTAAGTCTTTCTGAGCAAGAGAAATCGCAAAAGAGTCATTTCTTCATTGCCGTCCAAAAACAATGCTTTTTTACACTCCGGTCTCCCTTTCTCTTGGAAACAATGACTTACATCAATTCTTTTACATAATTCTTGTTTCTCATGACATTTCTAACATTGCCCACAATTATCAACTTTCTAAGTCTTTCTGAGCAGGAGAAATCGCAAAACATAGTCATTTCTTCATTGCCGTCCAAAAACAATGCTTTTTTACACTCCTGTCTCCCTTTCTCTTGGAAACAATTACTTACATCAATTCTTTTACATAATTCTTGTTTCTCATGACATTTCTTACATTGCCCACAATTATCAACTTTCTAAGTCTTTCTGAGCAGGAGAAATCGCAAAACATAGTCATTTCTTCATTGCCGTCCAAAAACTAAGCTTTTTTACACTCCGGTCTCCCTTTCTCTTGGAAACAATGACTTACATCAATTCTTTTACATAATTCTTGTTTCTCATGACATTTCTAACATTGCCCACAATTATCAACTTTCTAAATCTTTCTGAGCAGGAGAAATCGCAAAACATAGTCATTTCTTCATTGCCGTCCAAAAACAACGCTTTTTTACACTCCTGTCTCCCTTTCTCTTGGAAACAATGACTTACATCAATTCTTTTACATAATTCTTGTTTCTCATGACATTTCTAACATTGCCCACAATTATCAACTTTCTAAATCTTTCTGAGCAGGAGAAATCGCAAAACATAGTCATTTCTTCATTGCCGTCCAAAAACAACGCTTTTTTACACTCCTGTCTCCCTTTCTCTTGGAAACAATGACTTACATCAATTCTTTTACATAATTCTTGTTTCTCATGACATTTCTTACATTGCCCACAATTATCAACTTTCTAAGTCTTTCTGAGCAGGAGAAATCGCAAAACATAGTCATTTCTTCATTGCCGTCCAAAAACAACGCTTTTTTACACTCCGGTCTCCCTTTCTCTTGGAAACAATGACTTACATCAATTCTTTTACATAATTCTTGTTTCTCATGACATTTCTAACATTGCCCACAATTATCAACTTTCTAAGTCTTTCTGAGCAGGAGAAATCGCAAAACATAGTAATTTCTTCATTGCCGTCCAAAAACAACGCTTTTTTACACTCCTGTCTCCCTTTCTCTTGGAAACAATGACTTACATCAATTCTTTTACATAATTCTTGTTTCTCATGACATTTCTAACATTGCCCACAATTATCAACTTTCTAAGTCTTTCTGAGCAGGAGAAATCGCAAAACATAGTCATTTCTTCATTGCCGTCCAAAAACAACGCTTTTTTACACTCCTGTCTCCCTTTCTCTTGGAAACAATGACTTACATCAATTCTTTTACATAATTCTTGTTTCTCATGACATTTCTTACATTGCCCACAATTATCAACTTTCTAAGTCTTTCTGAGCAGGAGAAATCGCAAAACATAGTCATTTCTTCATTGCCGTCCAAAAACAACGCTTTTTTACACTCCGGTCTCCCTTTCTCTTGGAAACAATGACTTACATCAATTCTTTTACATAATTCTTGTTTCTCAAGACATTTCTAACATTGCCCACAATTATCAACTTTCTAAGTCTTTCTGAGCAGGAGAAATCGCAAAACATAGTAATTTCTTCATTGCCGTCCAAAAACAACGCTTTTTTACACTCCTGTCTCCCTTTCTCTTGGAAACAATGACTTACATCAATTCTTTTACATAATTCTTGTTTCTCATGACATTTCTTACATTGCCCACAATTATCAACTTTCTAAGTCTTTCTGAGCAGGAGAAATCGCAAAACATAGTCATTTCTTCATTGCCGTCCAAAAACAACGCTTTTTTACACTCCTGTCTCCCTTTCTCTTGGAAACAATGACTTACATCAATTCTTTTACATAATTCTTGTTTCTCATGACATTTCTAACATTGCCCACAATTATCAACTTTCTAAGTCTTTCTGAGCAAGAGAAATCGCAAAACAGTCATTTCTTCATTGCCGTCCAAAAACAACGCTTTTTTACACTCCGGTCTCCTTTTCTCTTGGAAACAATGACTTACATCAATTCTTTTACATAATTCTTGTTTCTCATGACATTTCTAACATTGCCCACAATTATCAACTTTCTAAGTCTTTCTGAGCAAGAGAAATCGCAAAACAGTCATTTCTTCATTGCCGTCCAAAAACAATGCTTTTTTACACTCCGGTCTCCCTTTCTCTTGGAAACAATGACTTACATCAATTCTTTTACATAATTCTTGTTTCTCATGACATTTCTAACATTGCCCACAATTATCAACTTTCTAAGTCTTTCTGAGCAGGAGAAATCACAAAACATAGTCATTTCTTCATTGCCGTCCAAAAACAATGCTTTTTTACACTCCTGTCTCCCTTTCTCTTGGAAACAATTACTTACATCAATTCTTTTACATAATTCTTGTTTCTCATGACATTTCTTACATTGCCCACAATTATCAACTTTCTAAGTCTTTCTGAGCAGGAGAAATCGCAAAACATAGTCATTTCTTCATTGCCGTCCAAAAACTAAGCTTTTTTACACTCCGGTCTCCCTTTCTCTTGGAAACAATGACTTACATCAATTCTTTTACATAATTCTTGTTTCTCATGACATTTCTAACATTGCCCACAATTATCAACTTTCTAAATCTTTCTGAGCAGGAGAAATCGCAAAACATAGTCATTTCTTCATTGCCGTCCAAAAACAACGCTTTTTTACACTCCTGTCTCCCTTTCTCTTGGAAACAATGACTTACATCAATTCTTTTACATAATTCTTGTTTCTCATGACATTTCTAACATTGCCCACAATTATCAACTTTCTAAGTCTTTCTGAGCAGGAGAAATCGCAAAACATAGTCATTTCTTCATTGCCGTCCAAAAACAACGCTTTTTTACACTCCTGTCTCCCTTTCTCTTGGAAACAATGACTTACATCAATTCTTTTACATAATTCTTGTTTCTCATGACATTTCTTACATTGCCCACAATTATCAACTTTCTAAGTCTTTCTGAGCAGGAGAAATCGCAAAACATAGTCATTTCTTCATTGCCGTCCAAAAACAACGCTTTTTTACACTCCGGTCTCCCTTTCTCTTGGAAACAATGACTTACATCAATTCTTTTACATAATTCTTGTTTCTCATGACATTTCTAACATTGCCCACAATTATCAACTTTCTAAGTCTTTCTGAGCAGGAGAAATCGTAAAACATAGTAATTTCTTCATTGCCGTCCAAAAACAACGCTTTTTTACACTCCGGTCTCCCTTTCTCTTGGAAACAATGACTTACATCAATTCTTTTACATAATTCTTGTTTCTCATGACATTTCTTACATTGCCCACAATTATCAACTTTCTAAGTCTTTCTGAGCAGGAGAAATCGCAAAACATAGTCATTTCTTCATTGCCGTCCAAAACAACGCTTTTTTACACTCCGGTCTCCCTTTCTCTTGGAAACAATGACTTACATCAATTCTTTTACATAATTCTTGTTTCTCATGACATTTCTAACATTGCCCACAATTATCAACTTTCTAAGTCTTTCTGAGCAAGAGAAATCGCAAAAAAATCATTTCTTCATTGCCGTCCAAAAACAACGCTTTTTTACACTCCGGTCTCCCTTTCTCTTGGAAACAATGACTTACATCAATTCTTTTACATAATTCTTGTTTCTCATGACATTTCTAACATTGCCCACAATTATCAACTTTCTAAGTCTTTCTGAGCAAGAGAAATCGCAAAACAGTCATTTCTTCATTGCCGTCCAAAAACAATGCTTTTTTACACTCCGGTCTCCCTTTCTCTTGGAAACAATGACTTACATCAATTCTTTTACATAATTCTTGTTTCTCATGACATTTCTAACATTGCCCACAATTATCAACTTTCTAAGTCTTTCTGAGCAGGAGAAATCGCAAAACATAGTCATTTCTTCATTGCCGTCCAAAAACAACGCTTTTTTACACTCCTGTCTCCCTTTCTCTTGGAAACAATGACTTACATCAATTCTTTTACATAATTCTTGTTTCTCATGACATTTCTAACATTGCCCACAATTATCAACTTTCTAAGTCTTTCTGAGCAGGAGAAATCGCAAAACATAGTCATTTCTTCATTGCCGTCCAAAAACAACGCTTTTTTACACTCCTGTCTCCCTTTCTCTTGGAAACAATGACTTACATCAATTCTTTTACATAATTCTTGTTTCTCATGACATTTCTAACATTGCCCACAATTATCAACTTTCTAAGTCTTTCTGAGCAAGAGAAATCGCAAAACAGTCATTTCTTCATTGCCGTCCAAAAACAACGCTTTTTTACACTCCGGTCTCCCTTTCTCTTGGAAACAATGACTTACATCAATTCTTTTACATAATTCTTGTTTCTCATGACATTTCTAACATTGCCCACAATTATCAACTTTCTAAGTCTTTCTGAGCAAGAGAAATCGCAAAACAGTCATTTCTTCATTGCCGTCCAAAAACAATGCTTTTTTACACTCCGGTCTCCCTTTCTCTTGGAAACAATGACTTACATCAATTCTTTTACATAATTCTTGTTTCTCATGACATTTCTAACATTGCCCACAATTATCAACTTTCTAAGTCTTTCTGAGCAGGAGAAATCGCAAAACATAGTCATTTCTTCATTGCCGTCCAAAAACAATGCTTTTTTACACTCCTGTCTCCCTTTCTCTTGGAAACAATTACTTACATCAATTCTTTTACATAATTCTTGTTTCTCATGACATTTCTTACATTGCCCACAATTATCAACTTTCTAAGTCTTTCTGAGCAGGAGAAATCGCAAAACATAGTCATTTCTTCATTGCCGTCCAAAAACTAAGCTTTTTTACACTCCGGTCTCCCTTTCTCTTGGAAACAATGACTTACATCAATTCTTTTACATAATTCTTGTTTCTCATGACATTTCTAACATTGCCCACAATTATCAACTTCTAAATCTTTCTGAGCAGGAGAAATCGCAAAACATAGTCATTTCTTCATTGCCGTCCAAAAACAACGCTTTTTTACACTCCTGTCTCCCTTTCTCTTGGAAACAATGACTTACATCAATTCTTTTACATAATTCTTGTTTCTCATGACATTTCTAACATTGCCCACAATTATCAACTTTCTAAATCTTTCTGAGCAGGAGAAATCGCAAAACATAGTCATTTCTTCATTGCCGTCCAAAAACAACGCTTTTTTACACTCCTGTCTCCCTTTCTCTTGGAAACAATGACTTACATCAATTCTTTACATAATTCTTGTTTCTCATGACATTTCTTACATTGCCCACAATTATCAACTTTCTAAGTCTTTCTGAGCAGGAGAAATCGCAAAACATAGTCATTTCTTCATTA
>NW_027446870.1:0-42681 GCF_038048845.1 Mixophyes fleayi | reverse complement strand
GAATCATGAATCGATTCATGATTCATGATTCATGATTCAATTCGTGATTCATTATTCAATTCATGATAAAAGATTTATTTCATGATTCTTGATTCAATTCATGATTCAACTCATGATTCATGATTCATTTCTTGATTCATGATTCATGATTCAATTCATGATTCATGATTCATGATTCGATTCATGATTCATGATTCATGATTCAATTCATGATTCATGATTCATGATTCGATTTATGATTCATGATTCAAATCATGATTCATGATTCAATTCATGATTCGATTCATGATTCATGATTCATGATTCAATTTATGATTCAATTCATGATTCATGATTCATGATTCATGATTCATGATTCAATTCATGATTCATGATTCAATTCATGATTCATGAATCATGATTCAATTCATGATTCAATTCATGATTCAATTCATGATTCATGATTCAATTCATGATTCCTGAATCATGATTCAATTCATGATTGAATTCATGATTCATGATTGAATTCATGATTCCTGAATCATGATTCAATTCATGATTCAATTCCTGATTCATGATTCAATTCATGATTCATGATTGATGATTCGATTCATGATTCATGATTCGATTCATGATTCGATTCATCATTAATGATTCGATTCATGATTCATGATTGATGATTCGATTCATGATTCATGATTCGATTCATGATTCGATTCATGATTCATGATTCTTGATTCGAATCGTGATTCATGATTCGATTCATAATTCATAATTCATGATTCGATTCATGATTTATGTTTTAATTCATGATTCAATTTATGATTCATGTTTTAATTCATGACTCATGATTCAATTCATGATTCAATTCATGATTCATGATTCTTAATTCATGATTCAATTCATGATTTATGATTCGATTCATGATTCATGATTCAATTCATGATTCAATTCATGATTTATGATTCGATTCATGATTCATGATTCGATTCATGATTCAATTCATGATTCATGATTTCTGATTCAATTTATGTTTCATGATTCGATTCATGATTCATGATTCAATTCTTGATTCATGATTCATGATTCGATTCATGATTCATGATTCATGATTCAATTCATGATTCATGAATCATGATTCAATTCATGATTCAATTCATGATTCAATTCATGATTCATGATTCAATTCATGATTCCTGAATCATGATTCAATTCATGATTGAATTCATGATTCATGATTGAATTCATGATTCCTGAATCATGATTCAATTCATGATTCAATTCCTGATTCATGATTCAATTCATGATTCATGATTGATGATTCGATTCATGATTCATGATTCGATTCATGATTCGATTCATCATTAATGATTCGATTCATGATTCATGATTGATGATTCGATTCATGATTCATGATTCGATTCATGATTCGATTCATGATTCATGATTCTTGATTCGAATCGTGATTCATGATTCGATTCATAATTCATAATTCATGATTCGATTCATGATTTATGTTTTAATTCATGATTCAATTTATGATTCATGTTTTAATTCATGACTCATGATTCAATTCATGATTCAATTCATGATTCATGATTCTTAATTCATGATTCAATTCATGATTTATGATTCGATTCATGATTCATGATTCAATTCATGATTCAATTCATGATTTATGATTCGATTCATGATTCGTGATTCGATTCATGATTCAATTCATGATTCATGATTTCTGATTCAATTTATGTTTCATGATTCGATTCATGATTCATGATTCAATTCTTGATTCATGATTCATGATTCGATTCATGATTCATGATTCATGATTCAATTCATGATTCATGATTTATTTCATGATTCAATTCATGGTTCATGAATCTTGATTCAATTCATGATTTATTTCATGATTCATGATTCATGATTCAATTCATGATTTATTTCAGGATTCAATTCATGATTCATGATTCATAATTCAATTCATGCTTCATGATTCATGATTCAATTCATGATTCATGATACAATTCATGATTCATGATTCATGATTCAATTCATGATTCATGATTCAATTCATGATTCATGATTCATGATTCAATTAATGATTCAATTCATAAATCAATTCATGATTCGATTTATGATTCATGATTCATGATTCATGATTCAATTCATGATTCATGATTCGATTCATGATTCATGATTGAATTCTTGATTCATGATTCATGATTCGATTCATGATTCGATTCATGATTCGATTCATAATTCTTGATTCGAATCATGATTCATGATTTGAATCATGATTCATGATTCAATTCATTATTCATAATTCATGATTCGATTCATGATTCAAGATTCAATTCATAATTCATGATTCATGATTTAATTCATGATTCATGTTTTAATTTATGATTCATGATTCTATTCATGATTCAATTCATGATTCATGATTTATGATTCAATTTAAGTTTCAAGATTCGATTCATGATTCATGATTCAATTCTTGATTCATGATTCATGATTTGATTCATGATTCATGATTCATGATTCATGATTCAATTCATGATTCATGATTTATTTCATGATTCAATTCATGATTCATGATTCAATTCATGATTCATGATTCGATTCATGATTCATGATTCAATTCATGATTTATGATTCATGATTCATGATACAATTCATGATTCATGATTCATGATTCATGATTCATGATACAATTCATGATTCATGATTCATGATTCAATTCATGATTCATGTTTCGATTATGATTCATGATTCAGTTCATGAATCATGAATCGATTAATGATTCATGATTCATGATTCAATTCGTGATTCATTATTCAATTCATGATAAAAGATTTATTTCATGATTCTTGATTCAATTCATGATTCAACTCATGATTCATGATTCATTTCTTGATTCATGATTCATGATTCAATTCATGATTCATGATTCATGATTCGATTCATGATTCATGATTCATGATTCAATTCATGATTCATGATTCATGATTCGATTTATGATTCATGATTCAAATCATGATTCATGATTCAATTCATGATTCGATTCATGATTCATGATTCATGATTCAATTATGATTCAATTCATGATTCATGATTCATGATTCATGATTCATGATTCAATTCATGATTCATGATTCAATTCATGATTCATGAATCATGATTCAATTCATGATTCAATTCATGATTCAATTCATGATTCATGATTCAATTCATGATTCCTGAATCATGATTCATGATTCATGATTCATGATACAATTCATGATTCATGATTCATGATTCAATTCATGATTCATGTTTCGATTTATGATTCATGATTCAGTTCATGAATCATGAATCGATTCATGATTCATGATTCATGATTCAATTCGTGATTCATTATTCAATTCATGATAAAAGATTTATTTCATGATTCTTGATTCAATTCATGATTCAACTCATGATTCATGATTCATTTCTTGATTCATGATTCATGATTCAATTCATGATTCATGATTCATGATTCGATTCATGATTCATGATTCATGATTCAATTCATGATTCATGATTCATGATTCGATTTATGATTCATGATTCAAATCATGATTCATGATTCAATTCATGATTCGATTCATGATTCATGATTCATGATTCAATTTATGATTCAATTCATGATTCATGATTCATGATTCATGATTCATGATTCAATTCATGATTCATGATTCAATTCATGATTCATGAATCATGATTCAATTCATGATTCAATTCATGATTCAATTCATGATTCATGATTCAATTCATGATTCCTGAATCATGATTCAATTCATGATTGAATTCATGATTCATGATTGAATTCATGATTCCTGAATCATGATTCAATTCATGATTCAATTCCTGATTCATGATTCAATTCATGATTCATGATTGATGATTCGATTCATGATTCATGATTCGATTCATGATTCGATTCATCATTAATGATTCGATTCATGATTCATGATTGATGATTCGATTCATGATTCATGATTCGATTCATGATTCGATTCATGATTCATGATTCTTGATTCGAATCGTGATTCATGATTCGATTCATAATTCATAATTCATGATTCGATTCATGATTTATGTTTTAATTCATGATTCAATTTATGATTCATGTTTTAATTCATGACTCATGATTCAATTCATGATTCAATTCATGATTCATGATTCTTAATTCATGATTCAATTCATGATTTATGATTCGATTCATGATTCATGATTCAATTCATGATTCAATTCATGATTTATGATTCGATTCATGATTCATGATTCGATTCATGATTCAATTCATGATTCATGATTTCTGATTCAATTTATGTTTCATGATTCGATTCATGATTCATGATTCAATTCTTGATTCATGATTCATGATTCGATTCATGATTCATGATTCATGTTCAATTCATGATTTATGATTTATTTCATGATTCAATTCATGGTTCATGAATCTTGATTCAATTCATGATTTATTTCATGATTCATGATTCATGATTCAATTCATGATTCAATTCATGATTTATTTCAGGATTCAATTCATGATTCATGATTCATAATTCAATTCATGATTCATGATTCATGATTCAATTCATGATTCATGATACAATTCATTAATCATGATTCATGATACAATTCATTAATCATGATTCATGATTCAATTCATGATTCATGATTCAAATAATGATTCGATTCATAAATCAATTCATGATTCGATTTATGATTCATGATTCATGATTCATGATTCAATTCATGATTCATGATTCAATGCATGATTCATGATTCAATTCATGATTCGATTCATGATTCAATTCATGATTCGATTTATGATTCACGATTCATGATTCATGATTCAATGCATGATTCATGATTCAATTCATGATTCGATACATGATTCAATTCATGATTCGATTTATGATTCATGATTCATGATTCATGATTCAATTCATGATTCATGATTCAATTCATGATTCATGATTCAATGCATGATTCATGATTCATGATTCAATTCTTGATTCGATTCATTTTTCATGATTCATGATTCATGATTCGATTCAATTCATGATTCATGATTCAATTCATGATTCATGATTCAATTCATGATTCATGATTCAATTCATGATTCATGATTCATGATTCAATTCATGATTCGATTCATTTTTCACGATTCATGATTCATGATTCGATTCATGATTCAATTCATGATTCGATTTATGATTCATGATTCATGATTCATGATTCAATTCATGATTCATGATTCGATTCATGATTCATGATTGAATTCTTGATTCATGATTCATGATTCGATTCATGATTTATGATTCATGATTCATGATTCAATTCATGAATCATGATTCGATTCATGATTCATGATTCATGATTCAATTCGTGATTCATGATTAAATTCATGATTCATGATTCATTTCATGATTCATTTCAAGATTCTTAATTCAATTTATGATTCAATTCATGATTCATGATTCATTTCATGATTCATGATTCATGATTCAATTCATGATTCAGATCATGATTTATTTTACGATTCATAATTCATAATTCAATTCATTATTTAATTCATGATTCGATTCATGATTCATGATTCATGATTCGATTCATGATTCATGATTCATGATTCAATTTATGATTCGATTCATGATTCATGATTCATGTTTCATGATTCATGATTCATGATTCAATTCATGATTCATGAATAATGATTCAATTTATGATTCATGATTCAATTCATGATTCAATTATTGATTCAATTCATAATTCAATTCATGATTCATGATTCAATTCATGATTCATTATTCATGAATCAATTCATGATTCATGATTTGAGTCATGATTCATGATTCGATTCATGATTCGATTCATTATTCATAATTCATGATTCGATTTAAGATTCAAGATTCAATTCATAATTCATGATTCATGATTTAATTCATGATTCATGTTTTAATTTATGATTCATGATTCGAATTATGATTCAATTCATGATTCATGATTTATGATTCAATTTAAGTTTCAAGATTCGATTCATGATTCATGATTCAATTCTTGATTCATGATTCATGATTTGTATCATGATTCATGATTCATGATTCATGATTCAATTCATGATTCATGATTTATTTCATGATTCAATTCATGATTCATGATTCAATTCATGATTCATGATTCGATTCATGAGTCATGATTCAATTCATGATTCATGATTCAATTCATGATTTATGATTCATGATACAATTCATGATTCATGATTCATGATTCATGATTCATGATTCATGATACAATTCATGATTCATGATTCATGATTCAATTCATGATTCATGTTTCGATTTATAATTCATGATTCAGTTCATGAATCATGAATCGATTCATGATTCATGATTCATGATTCAATTCGTGATTCATTATTCAATTCATGATAAAAGATTTATTTCATGATTCTTGATTCAATTCATGATTCAACTCATGATTCATGATTCATTTCTTGATTCATGATTCATGATTCAATTCATGATTCATGATTCGATTCATGATTCATGATTCATGATTCAATTCATGATTCATGATTCATGATTCGATTTATGATTCATGATTCAAATCATGATTCATGATTCAATTCATGATTCGATTCATGATTCATGATTCATGATTCAATTTATGATTCAATTCATGATTCATGATTCATGATTCATGATTCATGATTCAATTCATGATTCATGATTCAATTCATGATTCATGAATCATGATTCAATTCATGATTCAATTCATGATTCAATTCATGATTCATGATTCAATTCATGATTCCTGAATCATGATTCAATTCATGATTGAATTCATGATTCATGATTGAATTCATGATTCCTGAATCATGATTCAATTCATGATTCAATTCCTGATTCATGATTCAATTCATGATTCATGATTGATGATTCGATTCATGATTCATGATTCGATTCATGATTCGATTCATCATTAATGATTCGATTCATGATTCATGATTGATGATTCGATTCATGATTCATGATTCGATTCATGATTCGATTCATGATTCATGATTCTTGATTCGAATCGTGATTCATGATTCGATTCATAATTCATAATTCATGATTCGATTCATGATTTATGTTTTAATTCATGATTCAATTTATGATTCATGACTCATGATTCAATTCATGATTCAATTCATGATTCATGATTCTTAATTCATGATTCAATTCATGATTTATGATTCGATTCATGATTCATGATTCAATTCATGATTCAATTCATGATTTATGATTCGATTCATGATTCATGATTCGATTCATGATTCAATTCATGATTCATGATTTCTGATTCAATTTATGTTTCATGATTCGATTCATGATTCATGATTCAATTCTTGATTCATGATTCATGATTCGATTCATGATTCATGATTCATGATTCAATTCATGATTCATGATTTATTTCATGATTCAATTCATGGTTCATGAATCTTGATTCAATTCATGATTTATTTCATGATTCATGATTCATGATTCAATTCATGATTCAATTCATGATTTATTTCAGGATTCAATTCATGATTCATGATTCATAATTCAATTCATGCTTCATGATTCATGATTCAATTCATGATTCATGATACAATTCATGATTCATGATTCATGATTCAATTCATGATTCATGATTCAATTCATGATTCATGATTCATGATTCAATTCATGATTCATGATTCGATTCATGATTCATGATTGAATTCTTGATTCATGATTCATGATTCGATTCATGATTCGATTCATGATTCGATTCATAATTCTTGATTCGAATCATGATTCATGATTTGAATCATGATTCATGATTCAATTCATTATTCATAATTCATGATTCGATTCATGATTCAAGATTCAATTCATAATTCATGATTTAATTCATGATTCATGTTTTAATTTATGATTCATGATTCTATTCATGATTCAATTCATGATTCATGATTTATGATTCAATTTAAGTTTCAAGATTCGATTCATGATTCATGATTCAATTCTTGATTCATGATTCATGATTTGATTCATGATTCATGATTCATGATTCATGATTCAATTCATGATTCATGATTTATTTCATGATTCAATTCATGATTCATGATTCAATTCATGATTCATGATTCGATTCATGATTCATGATTCAATTCATGATTTATGATTCATGATTCATGATACAATTCATGATTCATGATTCATGATTCATGATTCATGATACAATTCATGATTCATGATTCATGATTCAATTCATGATTCATGTTTCGATTTATGATTCATGATTCAGTTCATGAATCATGAATCGATTAATGATTCATGATTCAATTCGTGATTCATTATTCAATTCATGATAAAAGATTTATTTCATGATTCTTGATTCAATTCATGATTCAACTCATGATTCATGATTCATTTCTTGATTCATGATTCATGATTCAATTCATGATTCATGATTCATGATTCGATTCATGATTCATGATTCATGATTCAATTCATGATTCATGATTCATCATTCGATTTATGATTCATGATTCAAATCATGATTCATGATTCAATTCATGATTCGATTCATGATTCATGATTCATGATTCAATTTATGATTCAATTCATGATTCATGATTCATGATTCATGATTCAATTCATGATTCATGATTCAATTCATGATTCATGAATCATGATTCAATTCATGATTCAATTCATGATTCATGATTTAATTCATGATTCATGATTCAATTCATGATTCCTGAATCATGATTCAATTCATGATTCAATTCATGATTCATGATTTAATTCATGATTCCTGAATCATGATTCAATTCATGATTCATGATTGATGATTCGATTCATGATTCGATTCATGATTCGATTCATGATTAATGATTCGATTCATGATTCATGATTGATGATTCGATTCATGATTCATGATTCGATTCATGATTCGATTCATGATTCATGATTCTTGATTCGAATCATGATTCATGATTCGATTCATAATTCATAATTCATGATTTGATTCATGATTTATGTTTTAATTCATGATTCAATTTATGATTCATGTTTTAATTCATGAATCATGATTCATGATTCGATTCATGATTCATGATTCATGATTCTTAATTCATGATTCAATTCATGATTTATGATTCGATTCATGATTCATGATTCAATTCATGATTCAATTCATGATTTATGATTCGATTCATGATTCGATTCATGATTCAATTCATGATTCATGATTTATGATTCAATTTATGTTTCATGATTCGATTCATGATTCATGATTCAATTCTTGATTCATGATTCATGATTCGATTCATGATTCATGATTCATGATTCAATTCATGATTCATGATTTATTTCATGATTCAATTCATGGTTCATGAATCTTGATTCAATTCATGATTTATTTCATGATTCATGATTCATGATTCAATTCATGATTCAATTCATGATTTATTTCAGGATTCAATTCATGATTCATGATTCATAATTCAATTCATGATTCATGATTCATGATTCAATTCATGATTCATGATACAATTCATGATTCATGATTCATGATTCAATTCATGATTCATGATTCAATTCATGATTCATGATTCATGATTCAATTAATGATTCAATTCATAAATCAATTCATGATTCGATTTATGATTCATGATTCATGATTCATGATTCAATTCATGATTCATGATTCAATGCATGATTCATGATTCAATTCATGATTCGATTCATGATTCAATTCATGATTCGATTTATGATTCATGATTCATGATTCATGATTCAATTCATGATTCATGATTCAATGCATGATTCATGATTCAATTCATGATTCATGATTCAATTCATGATTCATGATTCAATGCAAGATTCATGATTCATCATTCAATTCATGATTCGATTCATTTTTCATGATTCATGATTAATGATTCGATTCAAATCATGATTCATGATTCAATTCATGATTCATGATTCAATTCATGATTCAATTCATGATTCATGATTCATGATTCAATTCATGATTCGATTCATTTTTCACGATTCATGATTCATGATTCGATTCATGATTCAATTCATGATTCGATTTATGATTCATGATTCATGATTCAATTCATGATTCGATTCATTTTTCACGATTCATGATTCATGATTCGATTCATGATTCAATTCTTGATTCATGATTCATGATTCGATTCATGATTTATGATTCATGATTCACGATTCAATTCATGAATCATGATTCGATTCATGATTCATGATTCAATTCGTGATTCATGATTAAATTCATGATTCATGATTCATTTCATGATTCATTTCAAGATTCTTAATTCAATTTATGATTCAATTCATGATTCATGATTCATTTCATGATTCATGATTCATGATTCAATTAATGATTCAGATCATGATTTATTTTACGATTCATAATTCATAATTCAATTCATTATTCAATTCATGATTCGATTCATGATTCATGATTCATGATTCGATTCATGATTCATGATTCATGATTCAATTTATGATTCGATTCATGATTCATGATTCATGATTAATGATTCAATTCATGATTCATGAATCATGATTCAATTTATGATTCATGATTCAATTCATGATTCAATTATTGATTCAATTCATAATTCAATTCATGATTCATGATTCAATTCATGATTCATTATTCATGATTCAATTCATGATTCATGATTTGAGTCATGATTCATGATTCGATTCATGATTCGATTCATGATTCTTGATTCGAATCATGATTCATGATTCGAATCATGATTCATGATTCGATTCATTATTCATAATTCATGATTCGATTCATGATTCAAGATTCAATTCATAATTCATGATTCATGATTTAATTCATGATTCATGTTTTAATTTATGATTCATGATTCGATTCATGATTCAATTCATGATTCATGATTTATGATTCAATTTAAGTTTCAAGATTCGATTCATGATTCATGATTCAATTCTTGATTCATGATTCATGATTTGATTCATGATTCATGATTCATGATTCAATTCATGATTCATGATTTATTTCATGATTCAATTCATGATTCATGATTCAATTCATGATTCAAGATTCGATTCATGATTCATGATTCAATTCATGATTCATGATTCAATTCATGATTTATGATTCATGATTCATGATACAATTCATGATTCATGATTCATGATTCATGATTCATGATACAATTCATGATTCATGTTTCGATTTATGATTCATGATTCAGTTCATGAATCATGAATCGATTCATGATTCATGATTAAATTCGTGATTCATTATTCAATTCATGATAAATGATTCATTTCATGATTCTTGATTCAATTCATGATTCAACTCATGATTCATGATTCATTTCTTGATTCATGATTCATGATTCAATTCATGATTCAGATCATGTTTAATTTTATGATTCATAATTCATGATTCAATTCATGATTGAATTAATGATTCATGATTCATAATTCGATTCATGATTCAATTCATGATTCGATTCATGATTCATGATTCGATTCATGATTCATGATTCATGATTTGATTCATGGTTCATGATTAATGATTCAATTCATAATTCATGATTCATGATTCATGATTTAGTTCATGATTTATGATTCATGATTCATGATTCATGATTTATTTCATGATTCAACTCATGGTTCATGAATCTTGATTCAATTCATGACTTATTTCATGATTCATGATTCATTTCATGATTCATTATTCCTGATTCAATTCATGATTCATGATTCGATTCATGATTCATGTTTCAATTCATGATTCAATTATTGATTCAATTCATAATTCAATTCATGATTCATGATTCAATTCATGATTCATGATTCATGATTTAATTCATGATTCATGTTTTAATTTATGATTCATGATTCGATTCATGATTCGATTCATGATTCGATTCATGATTCTTGATTCGAATCATGATTCATGATTCGATTCATGATTCATGATTCATGATTCAATTTATGATTCGATTCATGATTCATGATTCATGATTCATGATTCAATTCATGATTCATGAATCATGATTCAATTTATGATTCATGATTCAATTCATGATTCAATTATTGATTCAATTCATAATTCAATTCATGATTCATGATTCAATTCATGATTCATTATTCATGATTCAATTCATGATTCATGATTTGAGTCATGATTCATGATTCGATTCATGATTCGATTCATGATTCGAATCATGATTCATGATTCGATTCATTATTCATAATTCATGATTCGATTCATGATTCAAGATTCAATTCATAATTCATGATTCATGATTTAATTCATGATTCATGTTTTAATTTATGATTCATGATTCGATTCATGATTCAATTCATGATTCATGATTTATGATTCAATTTAAGTTTCAAGATTCGATTCATGATTCATGATTCAATTCTTGATTCATGATTCGATTCATGATTCATGATTCAATTCATGATTCATGATTCAATTCATGATTTATGATTCATGATTCATGATACAATTCATGATTCATGATTCATGATTCATGATTCATGATTCAGTTCATGAATCATGAATCGATTCATGATTCATGATTCATGATTAAATTCGTGATTCATTATTCAATTCATGATAAATGATTCATTTCATGATTCTTGATTCAATTCATGATTCAACTCATGATTCATGATTCATTTCTTGATTCTAGATTCATGATTCAATTCATGATTCAGATCATGTTTCATTTTATGATTCATAATTCATGATTCAATTCATGATTCAATTAATGATTCATGATTCATAATTCGATTCATGATTCATGATTCAATTCATGATTCGATTCATGATTCATGATTCGATTCATGATTCATGATTCATGATTTGATTCATGATTCATGATTAATGATTCAATTCATAATTCATGATTCATAATTCATGATTTAGTTCATGATTTATGATTCATGATTCATGATTCATGATTTATTTCATGATTCAACTCATGGTTCATGAATCTTGATTCAATTCATGACTTATTTCATGATTCATGATTCATTTCATGATTCATTATTCCTGATTCAATTCATGATTCATGATTCGATTCATGATTCATGTTTCAATTCATGATTCAATTATTGATTCAATTCATAATTCAATTCATGATTCATGATTCAATTCATGATTCATTATTCATGATTAAATTCATGATTCATGATTTGAGTCATGATTCATGATTCGATTCATGATTCGATTCATGATTCGATTCATGATTCTTGATTCGAATCATGATTCATGATTCGATTCATGATTCATAATTCATGATTCAATTCATGATTCAAGATTCAATTCATAATTCATGATTCATGATTTAATTCATGATTCATGTTTTAATTTATGATTCATGATTCGATTCATGATTCAATTCATGATTCATGATTTATGATTCAATTTAAGTTTCAAGATTCGATTCATGATTCATGATTCAATTCATGATTCATGATTTATGATTCAATTCATGATTCATGATTTATTTCATGATTCAATTCATGAATCATGATTCAATTCATGATTCATGATTCGATTTATGATTAATGATTCAATTCATGATTCATGATTCAATTCATGATTCATGATTCATGATTCATAATACAATTCATGATTCATGATTCAATTCATGATTCATGATTCGATTTATGATTCATGATTCAGTTCATGAATCATGATTCGATTCATGATTCATGATTCATGATTTAATTCGTGATTCATGATTCAATTCATGATAAATTATTCATTTCATGATTCTTGATTCAATTCATGATTCAACTCATGATTCATGATTCATGTCTTGATTCATGATTCATGATTCAATTCATGATTCAGATCATGTTTCATTTTATGATTCATAATTCATGATTCAATTCATGATTCAATTAATGATTCATGATTCATAATTCGATTCATGATTCAATTCATGATTCGATTCATGATTCATGATTCATGATTTGATTCATGATTCATGATTAATGATTCAATTCATAATTCATGATTCATGATTCATGATTCAGTTCATTATTTATGATTCATGATTCATGATTCATGATTCAATTCATGGTTCATGAATCTTGATTCAATTCATGATTTATTTCATGATTCATGATTCGATTCATGATTCATGATTCATGATTCAATTCATGAGTCATGATTCATGATTCGATTCATGATTCATGATTCAATTCATGATTCAATTAATTATTCATGATTCATGATTCAATTCATGATTCATGATTTAATTTATGATTCGATTTATGATTCATGATTCGAATTATGATTCATGATTCATGATTCAATTTATGATTCATGATTCATGATTCAAATCATGATTCATGATTCATGATACAATTCGTGATTTATGATTCATGATTCAACTCATGATTCATGATTCATGATTCAATTTATGATATATGAGTCAATTCATGAATCATGTTTCGATTCATGATTCATGATTCATGATTCAATTCGTGATTCATGTTTAAATTCTTGATTCATGATTCGTTTCATGATTCATTTCAAGATTCTTAATTCAATTCATGATTCAATTCATGATTCATGATTCATTTCATGATTCATGATTCAATTCATGATTCATGATTCGATTTATGATTCATGATTCAGTTAATTAATCATTATTCGATTCATGATTCATGATTCATGATTCAATTCGTGATTTATGATTCAATTCATGATTCATGATTCAATTCATGATTCATGATTCATTTCTCTATTCATGATTCATGATTCGATTCATGATTCATGATTCAATTCATGATTCATGATTCATGATTCAATTCATGATTCATGATACAATTCATGATTCATGATTCATGACTCAATTCATGATTCATGATACAATTCATGATTCATGATTCATGACTCAATTCATGATTCATGATTCATGATTCATGATACAATTCATGATTCATGATTCATGATTCAATTCATGATTCATGATTCATGATAGAATTCATGATTCATGATTCATGATTCAATTAATGATTCATGATTCGATTTATGATTCATGATTCAGTTCATGAATCATTATTCGATTCATGATTCATGATTCAATTCGTGATTCATGATTCAATTCATGATTCATGATGCAATTCATGATTCATGATTCATTTCTGTATTCATGATTCAATTCATGATTCATGATTCATTTCTTGATTCATGATTCATGATTCAATTCATGATTCAGATCATAATTCATGTTATGATTCATAATTCATGATTCAATTCATGATTTAATTTATGATTCATGATTCATAATTCGATTCATGATTCATGATTCAATTCATGATTCAATTCATGATTCATGATTCATGATGCGACTCATGTTTCATGATTCCTGATTCAATTCATGATTCATGATTCATGATTCAATTCATGATTCATGATTAATGATTCGATATATGATCCATGATTCAATTCATAATTCATGATTCAATTCGTGATTCATGATTCAATTCATGATTCATGATTCTTTTTATGATTCATTTCATGATTCATGATTCCTGATTCAATTCATGATTCATGATTCGATTCATGATTCATGTTTTAATTCATGATTCAATTATTGATTCAATTTATAATTCAATTCATGATTCATGATTCAATTCATGATTCATTATTCATGATTCAATGCATGATTCATGATTCATGATTCGATTCATGATTCATGGTTCGATTCATGATTCATGATTCGATTCATGATTCATGATTCATGATTCGATTTATGATTCAAGATTCAATTCATGATTCATGATTCAATTCATGATTCGATTCATGATTCATGATTCAATTTATGATTCAATTCATGATTCATGATTCATGATTCATGATTCAATTCATGATTCATGATTCAATTCATGATT
The DNA here is from genome assembly GCF_038048845.1 of Mixophyes fleayi. Taxonomy (NCBI): domain Eukaryota; kingdom Metazoa; phylum Chordata; class Amphibia; order Anura; family Limnodynastidae; genus Mixophyes; species Mixophyes fleayi. The sequence goes on along the minus strand of NW_027446870.1, from coordinate 26,704 downwards.
CATGATTCAATTCATGATTCATGAATCATGATTCAATTTATGATTCAATTCATGATTCATGATTTAATTCATGATTCATGATTCAATTCATGATTCCTGAATCATGATTCAATTCATGATTCAATTCATGATTCATGATTTAATTCATGATTCATGATTCTTAATTCATGATTCAATTCATGATTCATGATTGATGATTCGATTCATGATTCATGATTCGATTCATGATTCGATTCATGATTCATGATTCTTGATTCGAATCATGATTCATGATTCGATTCATAATTCATAATTCATGATTCGATTCATGATTTATGTTTTAATTCATGATTCAATTTATGATTCATGTTTTAATTCATGACTCATGATTCAATTCATGATTCAATTCATGATTCATGATTCTTAATTCATTATTCAATTCATGATTTATGATTCGATTCATGATTCATGATTCAATACATGATTCAATTCATGATTTATGATTCGATTCATGATTCATGATTCAATTCATGATTCATGATTTATGATTCAATTTATGTTTCATGATTCGATTCATGATTCATGATTCAATTCTTGATTCATGATTCATGATTCGATTCATGATTCATCATCATCATCATCACCATTTATTTATATAGCGCCACTGATTCCGCAGCGCTGTACAGAGAACTCACTCATATCAGTCCCTGCCCCATTGGAGCTTACAGTCTAAATTCCCTAACACACACACACAGACAGAGAGGGAGACAGACAGACAGGTAGAGACTAGGGTCAATTTTGATAGTAGCCAATTAACCTACTAGTATGTTTTTTTGGAGTGTGGGAGGAAACCGGAGCACCCGGAGGAAACCCACGCAAATACAGGGAGAACATACAAACTCCACACAGATAAGGCCATGGTTGGGAATTGAACTCATGACCCCAGTGCTGTGAGGCAGAAGTGCTACCACTACGCCACCGTGGTGCCCATGGTCATGGTCATGATTCATGATTTAATTCATGATTCATGATTTATTTCATGATTCAATTCATGGTTCATGAATCTTGATTCAATTCATGATTTATTTCATGATTCATGATTCATGATTCAATTCATGATTCAATTCATGATTTATTTCATGATTCAATTCATGATTCATGATTCATAATTCAATTCATGATTCATGATTCATGATTCAATTCATGATTCATGATACAATTCATGATTCATGATTCATGATTCAATTCATGATTCATGATACAATTCATGATTCATGATTCAATTCATGATTCATGACTCATGATTCATGATATAATTCATGATTCATGATTCATGATTCAATTCATGATTCATGATTTATTTCATGATTCAATTCATGGTTCATGAATCTTGATTCAATTCATGATTTATTTCATGATTCATGATTCAATTCATAATTCAATTCATGATTTATTTCATGATTCAATTCATGATTCATGATTCATGATTAAATTCATCATTCATGATTCATGATTCAATTCATGATTCATGATACAATTCATGATTCATGATTCATGAATCAATTCATGATTCATGATTCATGATACAATTCATGATTCAATTCATGATTTATTTCATGATTCATGATTCATTTCATGATTCAGATCATGTTTAATTTTATGACTCATAATTCATGATTCAATTCATGATTCAATTAATGATTCATGATTCATAATTCGATTCATGATTCATGATTCAATTCATGATTCGATTCATGATTCATGATTCGATTCATGATTCATGATTCATGATTTGATTCATGATTCAAGATTAATGATTCAATTCATAATTCATGATTCATGATTCATGATTTAGTTCATGATTTATGATTCATGATTCATGATTCATGATTTATTTCATGATTCAACTCATGGTTCATGAATCTTGATTCAATTCATGACTTATTTCATGATTCATGATTCATTTCATGATTCATGTTTCAATTCATGATTCAATTATTGATTCAATTCATAATTCAATTCATGATTCATGATTCAATTCATGATTCATTATTCATGATTAAATTCATGATTCTTGATTTGAGTCATGATTCATGATTCGATTCATGATTCGATTCATGATTCATGATTCCATTCATGATTCATAATTCATGATTCGATTCATGATTCAAGATTCAAATCATAATTCATGATTCATGATTTAATTCATGATTCATGTTTTAATTTATGATTCATGATTCGATTCATGATTCAATTCATGATTCATGATTTATGATTCAATTTAAGTTTCAAGATTCGATTCATGATTCATGATTCAATTCTTGATTCATGATTCATGATTTGATTCATGATTCATGATTCATGATTCATGATTCAATTCATGATTCATGATTTATGATTCAATTCATGATTCATGATTTATTTCATGATTTAATTCATGATTCATGATTCAATTCATGATTCATGATTCGATTCATGATTCATGATTCAATTCATGATTCATGATTCAATTCATGATTCATGATTCATGATTCATGATACAATTCATGATTCATGATTCATGATTCATGATTCATGATACAATTCATGATTCATGATTCAATTCATGATTCATGATTCGATTTATGATTCATGATTCAGTTCATGAATCATGATTCGATTCATGATTCATGATTCATGATTCAATTCGTGATTCATGATTCAATTCATGATAAATTATTCATTTCATGATTCTTGATTCAAATCATGATTCAACTCATGATTCATGATTCATTTCTTGATTCATGATTCAATTCATGATTCAGATCATGTTTCATTTTATGATTCATAATTCATGATTCAATTCATGATTCAATTAATGATTCATGATTCATAATTCGATTCATGATTCATGATTCAATTCATGATTCATGATTCATGATTCAGTTCATTATTTATAATTCATGATTCATGATTCATGATTCAATTCATGGTTCATGAATCTTGATTCAATTCATGATTTATTTCATGATTCATGATTCGATTCATGATTCATGATTCAATTCATGAGTCATGATTCATGATTCGATTCATGATTCATGATTCAATTCATGATTCAATTAATTATTCATGATTCATGATTCAATTCATGATTCATGATTTAATTTATGATTCGATTTATGATTCATGATTCAAATTATGATTCATGATTCATGATTCAATTTATGATTCATGATTCATGATTCAAATCATGATTCATGATTCATGATACAATTCGTGATTTATGATTCATGATTCAACTCATGATTCATGATTCATGATTCAATTTATGATATGAGTCAATTCATGAATCATGTTTCGATTCATGATTCATGATTCATGATTCAATTCGTGATTCATGTTTAAATTCTTTATTCATGATTCGTTTCATGATTCATTTCAAGATTCTTAATTCAATTCATGATTCAATTCATGATTCATGATTCATTTCATGATTCATGATTCAATTCATGATTTATGATTCAATTCATGATTCATGATTCAATTCATGATTCATTTCTTGATTCATGATTCATGATTCGATTCATGATTCATGATTCAATTCATGATTCATGATTCATGATTCAATGCATGATTCATGATACAATTCATGATTCATGATTCATGACTCAATTCATGATTCATGATACAATTCATGATTCATGATTCATGACTCAATTCATGATTCATGATTCATGATACAATTCATGATTCATGATTCAATTCATGATTCATGATTCATGATAGAATTCATGATTCATGATTCATGATTCAATTCATGATTCATGATTCGATTTATGATTCATGATGCAATTCATGATTCATGATTCATTTCTTGATTCATGATTCAATTCATGATTCATGATTCATTTCTTGATTCATGATTCATGATTCAATTCATGATTCAGATCATAATTCATTTTATGATTCATAATTCATGATTCAATTCATGATTTAATTTATGATTCATGATTCATAATTCGATTCATGATTCATGATTCAATTCATGATAAAATTCATGATTCATGATTCATGATGCGACTCATGTTTCATGATTCCTGATTCAATTCATGATTCATGATTCATGATTCAATTCATGATTCATGATTAATGATTCGATATATGGTCCATGATTCAATTCATAATTCATGATTCAATTCGTGATTCATGATTCAATTCATGATTCATGATTCTTTTTATGATTCATTTCATGATTCATGATTCCTGATTCAATTCATGATTCATGATTCGATTCATGATTCATGTTTTAATTCATGATTCAATTATTGATTCAATTTATAATTCAATTCATGATTCATGATTCAATTCATGATTCATTATTCATGATTCAATGCATGATTCATGATTCATGATTCGATTCATGATTCATGGTTCGATTCATGATTCATGATTCGATTCATGATTCATGATTCATGATTCGATTTATGATTCAAGATTCAATTCATGATTCATGATTCAATTCATGATTCGATTCATGATTCATGATTCATGATTCAATTTATGATTCAATTCATGATTCATGATTCATGATTCATGATTCAATTCATGATTCATGATTCAATTCATGATTCATGAATCATGATTCAATTCATGATTCAATTCATGATTCATGATTTAATTCATGATTCATGATTCAATTCATGATTCCTGAATCATGATTCAATTCATGATTCAATTCATGATTCATGATTTAATTCATGATTCATGATTCTTAATTCATGATTCAATTCATGATTCATGATTGATGATTCGATTCATGATTCATGATTCGATTCATGATTCGATTCATGATTCATGATTTGATTCATGATTCATGATTGATGATTCGATTCATGATTCATGATTCGATTCATGATTCGATTCATGATTCATGATTCTTGATTAGAATCATGATTCATGATTCGATTCATAATTCATAATTCATGATTCGATTCATGATTTATGTTTTAATTCATGATTCAATTTATGATTCATGTTTTAATTCATGACTCATGATTCAATTCACGATTCAATTCATGATTCATGATTCTTAATTCATGATTCAATTCATGATTTATGATTCGATTCATGATTCATGATTCAATTCATGATTCAATTCATGATTTATGATTCGATTCATGATTCATGATTCATGATTTAATTCATGATTCATGATTTATTTCATGATTCAATTCATGGTTCATGAATCTTGATTCAATTCATGATTTATTTCATGATTCATGATTCATGATTCAATTCATGATTCAATTCATTATTTATTTCATGATTCAATTCATGATTCATGATTCATAATTCAATTCATGATTCATGATTCAATTCATGATTCATGATACAATTCATGATTCATGATTCATGATTCAATTCATGATTCATGATACAATTCATGATTCATGATTCAATTCATGATTCATGATTCATGATTCATGATATAATTCATGATTCATGATTCATGATTCAATTCATGATTCATGATTTATTTCATGATTCAATTCATGGTTCATGAATCTTGATTCAATTCATGATTTATTTCATGATTCATGATTCATGATTGAATTCATAATTCAATTCATGATTTATTTCATGATTCAATTCATGATTCATGATTAAATTCATGATTCATGATTCATGATTCAATTCATAATTCATGATACAATTCATGATTCATGATTCATGAATCAATTCATGATTCATGATTCATGATACAATTCATGATTCAATTCATGATTTATTTCATGATTCAATTCATAATTCATGATTCATGATTAAATTCATGATTCATGATACAATTCATGATTCAATTCATGATTCATGATACAAATCATGATTCAATTCATGATTTATTTCATGATTCAATTCATGATTCATGATTCATGATTAAATTCATGATTCATGATACAATTCATGATTCAATTCATGATTCATGATACAATTCATGATTCATGATTCATAATTAAATTCATGATTCAATTCATGATTCATGATACAATTCATGAATCATGATTCGATTCGTGATTCATGATTCATTTCATGATTCATTTCATGATTCTTGATTCAATTCATGATTCAACTCATGATTCATGATTCATTTCTTAAATCATGATTCATGATTCAATTCATGATTCAAATCATGATTCATTTTATGATTAATAATATATGATTCAATTTATGATTCAATTAATGATTCATGATTCATTATTCGATTCATGATTCATGATTCAATTCATGATTCGATTCATGATTCATGATTCATGATTCATGATTCAATTCATGATTCATGATTCGATTCATGATTCATAATTCAATTCGAGATTCATGATTTATGATTCAATTCATGATTCATGATATATTTCATGATTCAATTCATGGTTAATGAATCTTGATTCAATTCATGATTTATTTCATGATTCATGATTCAATTCATGATTCATGATTCATTTCATGATTAATGATTCATGATTCAATTCATGATTCAGATCATGATTCATTTTATGATTCATAATTCATAATTCAATTCATGATTCAATTCATGATTAATGATTCATGATTCAATTAATAAATCATGATTCATGATTCAATTCATGATTCATGATTCATGATTCAATTAATGATGCGATTCCTAATTCAATTCATGATTCGTTTTATGATTCATGATTCATGATTCATGATTCAATTCATGATTCATGATTCAATGCATGATTCATGATTCAATTCATGATTCATGATTCAATTCATGATTCATGATTCAATTCATGATTCATGATTCAATTCACGATTCAATTCATTTTTCATGATTCATGATTCATGATTCGATTCATGATTCAATTCATGATTCGATTTATGATTCATGATGCATGATTCATGATTCAATTCATGATTCATGATTCGATTCATGATATGTGATTGAATTCTTGATTCATGATTCATGATTCGATTCATGATTTATGATTCATGATTCATGATTCAATTCATGAATCATGATTCGATTCATGATTCATGATTCATTATTCAATTCGTGATTCATGATTAAATTCATGATTCATGATTCATTTCATGATTCATTTCAAGATTCTTAATTCAATTCATGATTCATAATTCATTTCATGACTCATGATTCATGATTCAATTCATGATTCAGATCATGATTCATTTTATGATTCATAATTCATAATTCAATTCATTATTCAATTCATGATTTGATTCATGATTCATGATTCATGATTAGATTCATGATTCATGATTCATAATTCAATTTATGATTCGATTCATGATTCATGATTTATGATTCATGATTTAATTCATGAATCATGATTCAATTCATGATTCATTATTCAATTCATGATTCATGAATCATGATTCAATTTATGATTCATGATTCAATTCATGATTCATTTCATGATTCATGATTCCTGATTCAATTCATGATCCATGATTCGATTCTTGATTCATGTTTCAATTTGTGATTCAATTATTGATTCAATTCATAATTCAATTCATGATTCATGATTCAATTCATGATTCATTATTCATGATTCAATTCATGATTCATGATTCTTAATTCATGATTCAATTCATGATTCATGATTCATGATTCGATTCATGATTCATGATTCAACTCATGGTTCATGAATCTTGATTCAATTCATGACTTATTTAATGATTCATGATTCATTTCATGATTCATTATTCCTGATTCAATTCATGATTCATGATTCGATTCATGATTCATGTTTCAATTCATGATTCAATTATTGATTCAATTCATAATTCAATTCATGATTCATGATTCAATTCATGATTCATTATTCATGATTAAATTCATGATTCATGATTTCAGTCATGATTCATGATTCGATTCATGATTCGATTCATGATTCGATTCATGATTCTTGATTCGAATCATGATTCATGATTCGATTCATGATTCATAATTCATGATTCGATTCATGATTCAAGATTCAATTCATAATTCATGATTCATGATTTAATTCATGATTCATGTTTTAATTTATGATTCATGATTCGATTCATGATTCAATTCATGATTCATGATTTATGATTCAATTTAAGTTTCAAGATTCGATTCATGATTCATGATTCAATTCTTGATTCATGATTCATGATTTGATTCATGATTCATGATTCATGATTCATGATTCATGATTCAATTCATGATTCATGATTTATGATTCAATTCATGATTCATGATTTATTTCATGATTCAATTCATGATTCATGATTCAATTCATGATTCATGATTCGATTCATGATTCATGATTCAATTCATGATTCATGATTCAATTCATGATTCATGATTCATGCTTCATGATACAATTCATGATTCATGATTCATGATTCATGATTCATGATACAATTCATGATTCATGATTCATGATTCGATTTATGATTCATGATTCAGTTTATGAATCATGATTCGATTCATGATTCATGATTCATGATTCAATTCGTGATTCATGATTCAATTCATGATAAATTATTCATTTCATGATTCTTGATTCAATTCATGATTCAACTCATGATTCATGATTCATTTCTTGATTCATGATTCATGATTCAATTCATGATTCAGATCATGTTTCATTTTATGATTCATAATTCATGATTCAATTCATGATTCAATTAATGATTCATGATTCATAATTCGATTCATGATTCATGATTCAATTCATGATTCGATTCATGATTCATGATTCATGATTTGATTCATGATTCATGATTAATGATTCAATTCATAATTCATGATTCATGATTCATGATTCAGTTCATTATTTATGATTCATGATTCATGATTCATGATTCAATTCATGGTTCATGAATCTTGATTCAATTCATGATTTATTTCATGATTCATGATTCGATTCATGATTCATGATTCATAATTCAATTCATGAGTCATGATTCATGATTCGATTCATGATTCATGATTCAATTCATGATTCAATTAATTATTCATGATTCATGATTCAATTCATGATTCATGATTTAATTTATGATTCGATTTATGATTCATGATTCGAATTATGATTCATGATTCATGATTCAATTTATGATTCATGATTCATGATTCAAATCATGATTCATGATTCATGATACAATTCGTGATTTATGATTCATGATTCAACTCATGATTCATGATTCATGATTCAATTTATGATATATGAGTCAATTCATGAATCATGTTTCGATTCATGATTCATGATTCATGATTCAATTCGTGATTCATGTTTAAATTCTTGATTCATGATTCGTTTCATGATTCATTTCAAGATTCTTAATTCAATTCATATTTCAATTCATGATTCATGATTCATTTCATGATTCATGATTCAATTCATGATTCATGATTCGATTTATGATTCATGATTCAGTTAATTAATCATTATTCGATTCATGATTCATGATTCATGATTCAATTTGTGATTTATGATTCAATTCATGATTCATGATTCAATTCATGATTCATGATTCATTTCTCTATTCATGATTCATGATTCGATTCATGATTCATGATTCAATTCATGATTCATGATTCATGATTCAATTCATGATTCATGATACAATTCATGATTCATGATTCATGACTCAATTCATGATTCATGATACAATTCATGATTCATGATTCATGACTCAATTCATGATTCATGATTCATGATACAATTCATGATTCATGATTCATGATTCAATTCATGATTCATGATTCATGATAGAATTCATGATTCATGATTCATGATTCAATTCACGATTCATGATTCGATTTATGATTCATGATTCAGTTCATGAATCATTATTCGATTCATGATTCATGATTCAATTCGTGATTCATGATTCAATTCATGATTCATGATGCAATTCATGATTCATGATTCATTTCTTGATTCATGATTCAATTCATGATTCATGATTCATTTCTTGATTCATGATTCATGATTCAATTCATGATTCAGATCATAATTCATTTTATGATTCATAATTCATGATTCAATTCATGATTTAATTTATGATTCATGATTCATAATTCGATTCATGATTCATGATTCAATTCATGATTCAATTCATGATTCATGATTCATGATGCGACTCATGTTTCATGATTCCTGATTCAATTCATGATTCATGATTCATGATTCAATTCATGATTCATGATTAATGATTCAATATATGATCCATGATTCAATTCATAATTCATGATTCAATTCGTGATTCATGATTCAATTCATGATTCATGATTCTTTTTATGATTCATTTCATGATTCATGATTCCTGATTCAATTCATGATTCATGATTCGATTCATGATTCATGTTTTAATTCATGATTCAATTATTGATTCAATTTATAATTCAATTCATGATTCATGATTCAATTCATGATTCATGATTCATGATTCGATTCATGATTCATGATTCGATTCATGATTCATGATTCGATTCATGATTCATGATTCATGATTCGATTTATGATTCAAGATTCAATTCATGATTCATGATTCAATTCATGATTCGATTCATGATTCATGATTCATGATTCAATTTATGATTCAATTCATGATTCATGATTCATGATTCATGATTCAATTCATGATTCATTATTCAATTCATGATTCATGAATCATGATTCAATTCATGATTCAATTCATGATTCATGATTTAATTCATGATTCATGATTCAATTCATGATTCCTGAATCATGATTCAATTCATGATTCAATTCATGATTCATGATTCGATTCATGATTCGATTCATGATTCATGATTCGATTCATGATTCATGATTGATGATTCGATTCATGATTCATGATTCGATTCATGATTCGATTCATGATTCATGATTCTTGATTCGAATCATGATTCATGATTCGATTCATAATTCATAATTCATGATTCGATTCATGATTTATGTTTTAATTCATGATTCAATTTATGATTCATGTTTTAATTCATGACTCATGATTCAATTCATGATTCATGATTCTTAATTCATGATTCAATTCATGATTTATGATTCGATTCATGATTCATGATTCAATTCATGATTCAATTCATGATTTATGATTCGATTCATGATTCATGATTCAATTCATGATTCAATTCATGATTCATGATTTATGATTCAATTTATGTTTCATGATTCGATTCATGATTCATGATTCAATTCTTGATTCATGATTCATGATTCGATTCATGATTCATGATTCATGATTTAATTCATGATTCATGATTTATTTCATGATTCAATTCATGGTTCATGTATCTTGATTCTATTCATGATTTATTTTATGATTCATGATTCATGATTCAATTCATGATTCAATTCATGATTTATTTCATGATTCAATTCATGATTCATGATTCATAATTCAATTCATGATTCATGATTCATGATTCAATTCATGATTCATGATACAATTCATGATTCATGATTCAATTCATGATACAATTCATGATTCACGATTCAATTCATGATTCATGATTCATGATTCATGATATAATTCATGATTCATGATTCATGATTCAATTCATGATTCATGATTTATTTCATGATTCAATTCATGGTTCATGAATCTTGATTCAATTCATGATTTATTTCATGATTCATGATTCATGATTCAATTCATAATTCAATTCTTGATTTATTTCATGATTCAATTCATGATTCATGATTCATGATTAAATTCATGATTCATGATTCATGATTCAATTCATGATTCATGATACAATTCATGATTCATGATTCATGAATCAATTCATGATCCATGATTCATGATACAATTCATGATTCAATTCATGATTTATTTCATGATTCAATTCATGATTCATGATTCATGATTAAATTCATGATTCATGATACAATTCATGATTCAATTCATGATTCATGATACAATTCATGATTCATGATTCATAATTAAATTCATGATTCAATTCATGATTCATGATACAATTCATGAATCATGATTCGATTCGTGATTCATGATTCATTTCATGATTCATTTCATGATTATTGATTCAATTCATGATTCAACTCATGATTCATGATTCATTTCTTAAATCATGATTCATGATTCAATTCATGATTCAAATCATGATTCATTTTATGATTCATAATTCATGATTCAATTCATGATTCAATTAATGATTCATGATTCATTATTCGATTCATGATTCATGATTCAATTCATGATTCGATTCATGATTCATGATTCATGATTCAATTCATGATTCATGATTCGATTCATGATTCATAATTCAATTCGAGATTCATGATTTATGATTCAATTCATGATTCATGATATATTTCATGATTCAATTCATGGTTAATGAATCTTGATTCAATTCATGATTTATTTCATGATTCATGATTCAATTCATGATTCATGATTCATTTCATGATTAATGATTCATGATTCAATTCATGATTCAGATCATGATTCATTTTATGATTCATAATTCATAATTCAATTCATGATTCAATTCATGATTAATGATTCATGATTCAATTAATAAATCATGATTCATGATTCAATTCATGATTCATGATTCAATTAATGATGCGATTCCTAATTCAATTCATGATTCGATTTATGATTCATGATTTATGATTCATGATTCAATTCATGATTCATGATTCAATGCATGATTCATGATTCAATTCATGATTCATGATTCAATTCATGATTCATGATTCAATTCATGATTCATAATTCAATTCATGATTCGATTCATTTTTCATGATTCATGATTCATGATTCGATTCATGATTCAATTCATGATTCGATTTATGATTCATGATGCATGATTCATGATTCAATTCATGATTCATGATCCGATTCATGATATATGATTGAATTCTTGATTCATGATTCATGATTCGATTCATGATTAAATTCATGATTCATGATTCATTTCATGATTCATTTCAAGATTCTTAATTCAATTCATGATTCATGATTCATTTCATGACTCATGATTCATGATTCAATTCATGATTCAGATCATGATTCATTTTATGATTCATAATTCATAATTCAATTCATTATTCAATTCATGATTTGATTCATGATTCATGATTCATGATTAGATTCATGATTCATGATTCATAATTCAATTTATGATTCGATTCATGATTCATGATTCATGATTTAATTCATGAATCATGATTCAATTCATGATTCATGATTCAATTCATGATTCATGAATCATGATTCAATTTATGATTCATGATTCAATTCATGATTCATTTCATGATTCATGATTCCTGATTCAATTCATGATTCATGATTCGATTCATGATTCATGTTTCAATTTGTGATTCAATTATTGATTCAATTCATAATTCAATTCATGATTCATGATTCAATTCATGATTCATTATTCATGATTCAATTCATGATTCATGATTCTTAATTCATGATTCAATTCATGATTCATGATTCATGATTCAATTCATGATTCATGATACAATTCATGATTCATGATTCATGAATCAATTCATGATCCATGATTCATGATACAATTCATGATTCAATTCATGATTTATTTCATGATTCAATTCATGATTCATGATTCATGATTAAATTCATGATTCATGATACAATTCATGATTCAATTCATGATTCATGATACAATTCATGATTCATGATTCATAATTAAATTCATGATTCAATTCATGATTCATGATACAATTCATGAATCATGATTCGATTCGTGATTCATGATTCATTTCATGATTCATTTCATGATTATTGATTCAATTCATGATTCAACTCATGATTCATGATTCATTTCTTAAATCATGATTCATGATTCAATTCATGATTCAAATCATGATTCATTTTATGATTCATAATTCATGATTCAATTCATGATTCAATTAATGATTCATGATTCATTATTCGATTCATGATTCATGATTCAATTCATGATTCGATTCATGATTCATGATTCATGATTCATGATTCAATTCATGATTCATGATTCGATTCATGATTCATAATTCAATTCGAGATTCATGATTTATGATTCAATTCATGATTCATGATATATTTCATGATTCAATTCATGGTTAATGAATCTTGATTCAATTCATGATTTATTTCATGATTCATGATTCAATTCATGATTCATGATTCATTTCATGATTAATGATTCATGATTCAATTCATGATTCAGATCATGATTCATTTTATGATTCATAATTCATAATTCAATTCATGATTCAATTCATGATTAATGATTCATGATTCAATTAATAAATCATGATTCATGATTCAATTCATGATTCATGATTCAATTAATGATGCGATTCCTAATTCAATTCATGATTCGATTTATGATTCATGATTTATGATTCATGATTCAATTCATGATTCATGATTCAATGCATGATTCATGATTCAATTCATGATTCATGATTCAATTCATGATTCATGATTCAATTCATGATTCATAATTCAATTCATGATTCGATTCATTTTTCATGATTCATGATTCATGATTCGATTCATGATTCAATTCATGATTCGATTTATGATTCATGATGCATGATTCATGATTCAATTCATGATTCATGATCCGATTCATGATATATGATTGAATTCTTGATTCATGATTCATGATTCGATTCATGATTAAATTCATGATTCATGATTCATTTCATGATTCATTTCAAGATTCTTAATTCAATTCATGATTCATGATTCATTTCATGACTCATGATTCATGATTCAATTCATGATTCAGATCATGATTCATTTTATGATTCATAATTCATAATTCAATTCATTATTCAATTCATGATTTGATTCATGATTCATGATTCATGATTAGATTCATGATTCATGATTCATAATTCAATTTATGATTCGATTCATGATTCATGATTCATGATTTAATTCATGAATCATGATTCAATTCATGATTCATGATTCAATTCATGATTCATGAATCATGATTCAATTTATGATTCATGATTCAATTCATGATTCATTTCATGATTCATGATTCCTGATTCAATTCATGATTCATGATTCGATTCATGATTCATGTTTCAATTTGTGATTCAATTATTGATTCAATTCATAATTCAATTCATGATTCATGATTCAATTCATGATTCATTATTCATGATTCAATTCATGATTCATGATTCTTAATTCATGATTCAATTCATGATTCATGATTCATGATTCGATTCATGATTCATGATTCGATTCATGATTCATGATTCATGATTCGATTCATGATTCATGATTTGAGTCATGATTCATGATTCGATTCATGATTCGATTCATGATTCGATTCATGATTCTTGATTCGAATCATGATTCATGATTCGATTCATTATTCATAATTCATGATTCGATTCATGATTCAAGATTCAATTCATAATTCATGATTCATGATTTAATTCATGATTCATGTTTTAATTTAGGATTCATGATTCGATTCATGATTCATGATTTATGATTCAATTTAAGTTTCAAGATTAGATTCCTGATTCATGATTCAATTCTTGATTCATGATTCATGATTTGATTCATGATTCATGATTCATGATTCAATTCATGATTCATGATTTATGATTCAATTCATGATTCATGATTTATTTCTTGATTCAATTCATGATTTATTTCATGATTCATGATTCGATTCATGAGTCATGATTCATGATTCGATTCATGATTCATTATTCAATTCATGATTCCTGATTCGATTCATGATTCATGATTCAATTCATGATTCAATTAATTATTCATGATTCATGATTCAATTCATGATTCATGATTTAATTTATGATTCGATTTATGATTCATGATTCGAATTATGATTCATGATTCATGATTCAATTTATGATTCATGATTCATGATTCAAATCATGATTCATGATTCATGATACAATTCGTGATTCATGATTCATGATTCAATTTATGATTCATGATTCAATTCATGAATCATGTTTCGATTCATGATTCATGATTCATGATTCAATTCGTGATTCATGTTTAAATTCATGATTCATGATTCGTTTCATGAATCATTTCAAGATTCTTAATTCAATTCATGATTCAATTTATGATTCATGATTCATTTCATGATTCATGATTCAATTCATGATTCATGATTCGATTTATGATTCATGATTCAGATCATGATTCATTATTCGATTCATGATTCATGATTCAATTCGTGATTTATGATTCAATTCATGATTCATGATTCAATTCATGATTCATGATTCATTTCTTGATTCATGATTCATGATTCGATTCATGATTCATGATTCAATTCATGATTTATGATTCATGATTCAATTTATGATTCATGATACAATTCATGATTCATGATTCATGACTCAATTCATGATTCATGATTCATGATTCATGATACAATTCATGATTCATGATTCATGATTCAATTCATGATTCATGATTCATGATTCATGATAGAATTCATGATTCATGATTCATGATTCAATTCATGATTCATGATTCGATTTATGATTCATGATTCAGTTCATGAATCATGATTCGATTCATGATTCATGATTCATGATTCAATTCGTGATTCATGATTCAATTCATGATTCATGATTCATGATTCGATTCATGATTCGATTCATGATTCATGATTCGATTCATGATTCATGATTGATGATTCGAATCATGATTCATGATTCGATTCATGATTCGATTCATGATTCATGATTCTAGATTCGAATCATGATTCATGATTCATGATTCAATTCACGATTCATGATTCATGATTCTTAATTCATGATTCAATTCATGATTCTTGATTTATGATTCGATTGATGATTCATGATTCGATTCATGATTCATGATTGATTATTCGATTCATGATTCGTGATTCGATTCATGATTCGATTCTTAATTCATGATTCATGATACAGTTCATGATTCATGATTCATGATTCATGATACAATTCATGATTCATGATTCATGATTCAATTCATGATTCATGATTTATTTCATGATTCAATTCATGGTTCATGAATCTTGATTCAATTCATGATTTATTTCATGATTCATGATTCATGATTCAATTCATGATTCCTGAATCATGATTCAATTCATGATTCAAGTCATGATTCATGATTTAATTCATGATTCCTGAATCATGATTCAATTCATGATTCAATTCATGATTCATGATTTAATTCATGATTCATGATTCTTAATTCATGAATCAATTCATGATTCATGATTCATGATTCGATTCATGATTCATGATTCGATTCATGATTCAAATCATGATTCATGATTCGAATCATGATTCATGATTCGATTCATGATTCGATTCATGATTCATGATTCTTGATTCGAATCATGATTCATGATTCATGATTCAATTCATGATTCATGATTCATGATTCTTAATTCATGATTCAATTCATGATTCTTGATTTATGATTCGATTGATGATTCATGATTCGATTCATGATTCATGATTGATTATTCGATTTATGATTCGTGATTCGATTCATGATTCGATTCTTAATTCATGATTCATGATTCAGTTCATGATTCATGATTCATGATTCAATTCATGATTCATGATACAATTCATGATTCATGATTCATGATTCAATTCATGATTCATGATTTATTTCATGATTCAATTCATGGTTCATGAATCTTGATTCAATTCATGATTTATTTCATGATTCATGATTCATGATTCAATTCATGATTCAATTCATGATTTATTTCATGATTCAATTCATGATTCATGATTCATTATTAAATTTATGATTCATGATTCATGATTAAATTCATGATTCATGATACAATTCATGATTCATGATACAATTCATGATTCAATTCATGATTCATGATACAATTCATGATTCATGATTCATGATTCATGATTAAATTCATGATTCAATTCATGATTCATGATACAATTCATGAATCATGATTCGATTCGTGATTTATGATTCATTTCATGATTCATTTCATGATTCTTGATTCAATTCATGATTCAACTCATGATTCATGATTCATTTCTTGATTCATGATTCATGATTCAATTCATGATTCAAATCATGATTCATTTTATGATTCATAATTCATGATTCAATTCATGATTCAATTAATGATTCATGATTCATTATTCGATTCATGATTCATGATTCAATTCTTGATTCGATTCATGATTCATGATTCATGATTCAATTCATGATTCATGATTCGATTCATGATTCATAATTCAATTCATGATTCATGATTTATGATTCAATTCATGATTCATGATTTATTTCATGATTCAATTCATGGTTAATGAATCTTGATTCAATTCATGATTTATTTCATGATTCAATTCATGGTTAATGAATCTTGATTCAATTCATGATTTATTTCATGATTCATGATTCGATTCATGATTCATGATTCATGATTGAATTCATGAGTCACGATTCATGATTCGATTCATGATTCATTATTCATGATTCGATTCATGATTCATGATTCAATTCATGATTCTTGATTTATGATTCGATTGATGATTCATGATTCGATTCATGATTCATGATTGATTATTCGATTCATGATTCGTGATTCGATTCATGATTCGATTCTTAATTCATGATTCATGATACAATTCATGATTCATGATTCATGATTCAATTCATGATTCATGATTCATGATTCATGATACAATTCATGATTCATGATTCAATTCATGATTCATGATTTATTTCATGATTCAATTCATGGTTCATGAATCTTGATTCAATTCATGATTTATTTCATGATTCATGATTCATGATTCAATTCATGATTCAATTCATGATTTATTTCATGATTCAATTCATGATTCATGATTCATTATTAAATTCATGATTCATGATTCATGATTAAATTCATGATTCATGATACAATTCATGATTCATGATACAATTCATGATTCAATTCATGATTCATGATACAATTCATGATTCATGATTCATGATTCATGATTAAATTCATGATTCAATTCATGATTCATGATAAAATTCATGAATCATGATTCGATTCGTGATTCATGATTCATTTCATGATTCATTTCATGATTCTTGATTCAATTCATGATTCAACTCATGATTCATGATTCATTTCTTGATTCATGATTCATGATTCAATTCATGATTCAAATCATGATTCATTTTATGATTCATAATTCATGATTCAATTCATGATTCAATTAATGATTCATGATTCATTATTCGATTCATGATTCAATTCTTGATTCGATTCATGATTCATGATTCATGATTCAATTCATGATTCATGATTCGATTCATGATTCATAATTCAATTCATGATTCATGATTTATGATTCAATTCATGATTCATGATTTATTTCATGATTCAATTCATGGTTAATGAATCTTGATTCAATTCATGATTTATTTCATGATTCAATTCATGGTTAATGAATCTTGATTCAATTCATGATTTATTTCATGATTCATGATTCGATTCATGATTCATGATTCATGATTGAATTCATGAGTAACGATTCATGATTCGATTCATGATTCATTATTCATGATTCGATTCATGATTCATGATTCAATTCATGATTCATGATTCATTTCATGATTAATGATTCATGATTCAATTCATGATTCAGATCATGATTCATTTTATGATTCATAATTCATAATTCAATTCATGATTCAATTCATGATTAATGAATCATGATTCAATTAATAAATCATGATTCATGATTCAATTCATGATTCATGATTCATGATTCAATTAATGATTCGATTCCTAATTCAATTCATGATTCGATTTATGATTCATGATTCATGATTCATGATTCAATTCATGATTCATGATTCAATGCATGATTCATGATTCAATTCATGATTCGATTCATGATTCAATTCATGATTCGATTTATGATTCATGATTCATGATTCATGATTCAATTCATGATTCATGATTCAATGCATGATTCATGATTCAATTCATGATTCATGATTCATGATTCAATTCATGATTCATGATTCAATGCATGATTCATGATTCATGATTCAATTCATGATTCGATTCATTTTTCATGATTCATGATTCATGATTCAATTCAATTCATGATTCATGATTCAATTCATGATTCATGATTCATTTCTTGATTCATGATTCATGATTCGATTCATGATTCATGATTCAATTCATGATTCATGATTCATGATTCAATTCATGATTCATGATACAATTCATGATTCATGATTCATGACTCAATTCATGATTCATGATACAATTCATGATTCATGATTCATGACTCAATTCATGATTCATGATTTATGATTCATGATACAATTCATGATTCATGATTCATGATTCAATTCATGATTCATGATTGATGATAGAATTCATGATTCATGATTCATGATTCAATTCATGATTCATGATTCAATGCATGATTCATGATTCAATTCATGATTCGATTCATGATTCAATTCATGATTCGATTTATGATTCATGATTCATGATTCATGATTCAATTCATGATTCATGATTCAATTTATGATTCATGATTCATGATTCGATTCATGATTCATGATTCAATTCATGATTCATGATTCATTTCTTGATTCATGATTCATGATTCGATTCATGGTTCATGATTCAATTCATGATTCATGATTCATGATTCAATTCATGATTCATGATACAATTCATGATTCATGATTCATGACTCTATTCATGATTCATGACTCTATTCATGATTCATGATTCATGACTCAATTCATGATTCATGATTTATGATTCATGATACAATTCATGATTCATGATTCATGATTCAATTCATGATTCATGATTCATGATAGAATTCATGATTCAATTCATGATTCATGATTCGATTTATGATTCATGATTCAGTTCATGAATCATTATTCGATTCATGATTCATTATTCATTATTCGATTCATGATTCATGATTCAATTCATGATTCAATTCATGATTCATTTTATGATTCATAATTCATAATTCAATTCATGATTCAATTCATGATTAATGATTCATGATTCATGATTCAATTCATGATTCATGATTCAATTCATGATTCCTGAATCATGATTCAATTCATGATTCAAGTCATGATTCCTGAATCATGATTCAATTCATGATTCAAGTCATGATTCATGATTCAATTCATGATTCCTGAATCATGATTCAATTCATGATTCAATTCATGATTCATGATTTAATTCATGATTCATGATTCTTAATTCATGAATCAATTCATGATTCATGATTCATGATTCGATTCATGATTCATGATTCGATTCATGATTCGATTCATGATTCATGATTCGATTCATGATTCATGATTGATGATTCGAATCATGATTCATGATTCGATTCATGATTCAATTCATGATTCATGATTCATGATTCTTAATTCATGATTCAATTCATGATTCTTGATTTATGATTCGATTGATGATTCATGATTCGATTCATGATTCATGATTGATTATTCGATTCATGATTCGTGATTCGATTCATGATTCGATTCTTAATTCATGATTCATGATACAGTTCATGATTCATGATTCATGATTCAATTCATGATTCATGATTCATGATTCATGATACAATTCATGATTCATGATTCATGATTCAATTCATGATTCATGATTTATTTCATGATTCAATTCATGGTTCATGAATCTTGATTCAATTCATGATTTATTTCATGATTAATGATTCATGATTCAATTCATGATTCAATTCATGATTTATTTCATGATTCAATTCATAATTCATGATTCATTATTAAATTCATGATTCATGATTCATGATTAAATTCATGATTCATGATACAATTCATGATTCATGATACAATTCATGATTCAATTCATGATTCATGATACAATTCATGATTCATGATTCATGTTTCATGATTAAATTCATGATTCAATTCATGATTCATGATACAATTCATGAATCATGATTCGATTCGTGATTCATGATTCATTTCATGATTCATTTCATGATTCTTGATTCAATTCATGATTCAACTCATGATTCATGATTCATTTCTTGATTCATGATTCATGATTCAATTCATGATTCAAATCATGATTCATTTTATGATTCATAAATCATGATTCAATTCATGATTCAATTAATGATTCATGATTCATTATTCGATTCATGATTCATGATTCAATTCTTGATTCGATTCATGATTCATGATTCATGATTCAATTCATGATTCATGATTCGATTCATGATTCATAATTCAATTCATGATTCATGATTTATGATTCAATTCATGATTCATGATTTATTTCATGATTCAATTCATGGTTAATGAATCTTGATTCAATTCATGATTTATTTCATGATTCAATTCATGGTTAATGAATCTTGATTCAATTCATGATTTATTTCATGATTCATGATTCGATTCATGATTCATGATTCATGATTGAATTCATGAGTCACGATTCATGATTCGATTCATGATTCATTATTCATGATTCGATTCATGATTCATGATTCAATTCATGATTCAATTCATGATTCATGATTCATTTCATGATTCATAATTCATAATTCAATTCATGATTCAATTCATGATTAATGATTCATGATTCAATTAATAAATCATGATTCATGATTCAATTCATGATTCATGATTCATGATTCAATTAATGATTCGATTCCTAATTCAATTCATGATTCGATTTATGATTCATGATTCATGATTCATGATTCAATTCATGATTCATGATTCAATGCATGATTCATGATTCAATTCATGATTCGATTCATGATTCAATTCATGATTCGATTTATGATTCATGATTCATGATTCATGATTCAATTCATGATTCATGATTCAATGCATGATTCATGATTCAATTCATGATTCATGATTCATGATTCAATTCATGATTCATGATTCAATGCATGATTCATGATTCATGATTCGATTCATTTTTCATGATTCATGATTCATGATTCAATTCAATTCATGATTCATGATTCATTTCTTGATTCATGATTCATGATTCGATTCATGATTCATGATTCAATTCATGATTCATGATTCATGATTCAATTCATGATTCATGATACAATTCATGATTCATGATTCATGACTCAATTCATGATTCATGATACAATTCATGATTCATGATTCATGACTCAATTCACGATTCATGATTTATGATTCATGATACAATTCATGATTTATGATTCATGATTCAATTCATGATTCATGATTCATTATAGAATTCATGATTCATGATTCATGATTCATGATAGAATTCATGATTCATGATTCATGATTCAATTCATGATTCATGATTCGATTTATGATTCATGATTCATGATTCGATTCATGATTCATGATTCAATTCATGATTCATGATTCATTTCTTGATTCATGATTCATGATTCGATTCATGATTCATGATTCAATTCATGTTTCATGATTCATGATTAAATTCATGATTCATGATACAATTCATGATTCATGATTCATGACTCAATTCATGATTCATGATACAATTCATGATTCATGATTCATGACTCAATTCATGATTCATGATTTATGATTCATGATTCATGATTCATGATTCAATTCATGATTCATGATTCATGATAGAATTCATGATTCATGATTCATGATTCAATTCATGATTCATGATTCGATTTATGATTCATGATTCAGTTCATGAATCATTATTCGATTCATGATTCATTATTCATGATTCGATTCATGATTCATGATTCAATTCATGATTCATTTTATGATTCATAATTCATAATTCAATTCATGATTCAATTCATGATTAATGATTCATGATTCAATTAATAAATCATGATTCATGATTCAATTCATGATTCATGATTCATGATTCAATTAATGATTCGATTCCTAATTCAATTCATGATTCAATTCATGATTCATGATTCAATGCATGATTCATGATTCAATTCATGATTCGATTCATGATTCAATTCATGATTCGATTTATGATTCATGATTCATGATTCATGATTCAATTCATGATTCATGATTCAATGCATGATTCATGATTCAATTCATGATTCATGATTCAATGCATGATTCATGATTCATGATTCAATTCATGATTCGATTCATTTTTCATGATTCATGATTCATGATTCAATTCAATTCATGATTCATGATTCAATTCATGATTCATGATTCAATTCATGATTCATGATTCATGATTCAATCATGATTCGATTCATTTTTCATGATTCATGATTCATGATTCGATTCATGATTCAATTCATGATTCGATTTATGATTCATGATGCATGATTCATGATTCAATTCATCATTCATGATTCGATTTATGATTCATGATTGAATTCTTGATTCATGATTCATGATTCGATTCATGATTTATGATTCATGATTCATGATTCAATTCATGAATCATGATTTGATTCATGATTCATGATTCATGATTCAATGCGTGATTCATGATTAAATTCATGATTCATGATTCATTTCATGATTCATTTCAAGATTTTTAATTAAATTTATGATTCAATTCATGATTCATGATTCATTTCATGATTCATGATTCATTATTCAATTCATGATTCAGATCATGATTTATTTTATGATTCATAATTCATAATTCAATTCATTATACAATTCATGATTCGATTCATGATTCATGATTCAATTTATGATTCAATTCATGATTCATGATTCAATTCATGATTCCTGAATCATGATTCAATTCATGATTCAATTCATTATTCATGATTCAATTCATGATTCATGATTCAATTCATGATTCCTGAATCATGATTCAATTCATGATTCAAGTCATGATTCATGATTCAATTCATGATTCCTGAATCATGATTCAATTCATGATTCAATTCATGATTCATGATTTAATTCATGATTCATGATTCTTAGTTCATGATTCAATTCATGATTCATGATTGATGATTCGATTCATTATTCATGATTCGATTCATGATTCGATTCATGATTCATGATTCGATTCATGATTCATGATTGATGATTCGATTCATGATTTATGATTCGATTCATGATTCGATTCATGATTCTTGATTTGAATCATGATTCATGATTCATGATTCAATTCATGATTCATGATTCATGATTCTTAATTCATGATTCAATTCATGATTCATGATTGATGATTCGATTCATGATTCATGATTCGATTCATGATTCGATTCATGATTCATTATTCAATTCATGATTCACGATTGATGATTCGATTCATGATTCATGATTCGATTCATGATTCGATTCATAATTCATGATTCATGATACAATTCATGATTCATGATTCATGATTCATTTCATGATTCATGATTCATGATACAATTCATGATTCATGATTCATGATTCAATTCATGATTCATGATTTATTTCATGATTCAATTCATGGTTCATGAATCTTGATTCAATTCATGATTTATTTCATGATTCATGATTCATGATTCAATTCATGATTCAATTCATGATTTATTTCATGATTCAATTCATGATTCATGATTCATTATTAAATTCATGATTCATGATTCATGATTCAATTCATGATTCATGATACAATTCATGATTCAACTCATGATTCATGATTCATTTCTTGATTCATGATTCATGATTCAATTCATGATTCAAATCATGATTCATTTTATGATTCATAATTCATGATTCAATTCATGATTCAATTCATGATTCATGATTCATTATTCGATTCATGATTCATGATTCAATTCATGATTCGATTCATGATTCATGATTCATGATTCAATTCATGATTCATGTTTCGATTCATGATTCATAATTCAATTCATGATTCATGATTTATGATTCAATTCATGATTCATGATTTATTTCATGATTCAATTCATGGTTAATGAATCTTGATTCAATTCATGATTTATTTCATGATTCATGATTCGATTCATGATTCATGATTCATGATTGAATTCATGAGTCACGATTCATTCATGATTAATGATTCATGATTCAATTCATGATTCAGATCATGATTCATTTTATGATTCATAATTCATAATTCAATTCATGATTCAATTCATGATTAATGATTCATGATTCAATTAATAAATCATGATTCATGATTCAATTCATGATTCATGATTCATGATTCAATTAATGATTCGATTCCTAATTCAATTCATGATTCGATTTATGATTCATGATTCATGATTCATGATTCAATTCATGATTCATGATTCAATGCATGATTCATGATTCAATTCATGATTCGATTCATGATTCAATTCATGATTTGATTTATGATTCATGATTCATGATTCAATTCATGATTCATGATTCATGATTCAATGCATGATTCATGATTCAATTCATGATTCATGATTCATGATTCAATTCATGATTCATGATTCAATGCATGATTCATGATTCATGATTCAATTCATGATTCGATTCATTTTTCATGATTCATGATTCATGATTCGATTCAATTCATGATTCATGATTCAATTCATGATTCATGATTCATGATTCAATTCATGATTCAGTTCATTTTTCATGATTCATGATTCATGATTCGATTCATGATTTAATTTATGATTCGATTTATGATTCATGAGGCATGATTCATGATTCATTTCATGATTCATGATTA